>NW_002476245.1:0-112295 GCF_000189635.1 Tetrahymena thermophila SB210
ACCCCAACCCCAACCCCCATTTGTTTAATCTAAATATCATTGAGAAGATATATTTCAAAATTTTAAGACAGTAATATTTAAAGTTACTCATGAAAGATAAGATAAACTAAAAAATAGTACTAGGGAAGAAATAATTTAATTAGCTTAAAATTAGTGTAATTAAACTTTTTTGATAAAGTTTTTATTTAAAATATCTTGTTACAGTTTTAATAAACAATAATTTGTCATTATTTAATTAAAAATAAAAGCTTGCTATGTATTATTTATTTAATCTAAAGTAAAAACCTTTATATAAGATATTTAGTTTTAACATTAACAAGTTTACTTAACTTCATATTAATTTAATCAATAATTTCATGAAATTCTTTGAAAATGAAAAATAATTTTTATTAGAGGATTATTTGAAGATAGATGGCAAATTTTATAATGCAAAGTATAGATAAAATAAGTATATAAAAAATTATTTATTATTTAGTGTGTGGTATATTTTATTAACTTAAATTATTTATTTATTATATAATTTGTATATATATCAATTATTAAATCATTCTTAGTCTTACTCAGTAACATCAACTAAGGATCTTCTGAATTTTTTATATGCAGCAACGATTTCATCGCAATACTTGGAGTCAAGGACAGTAGTGTCTACCAAAATACCACTAACTAAGTAAGGATCTATGTTAGAGGCAGGTCTTCTATCTTCATAATAACCTTTCTTTAAGCCTGTAGTGTAGACAGGGATTCTTACAGAAGATGCTCTGCTACCTTCTCCATAGCTGAAAGTATGGATAGAGCTAGTTTCGTATGAACCTGTTAAACGAGCCTTGTTACCTTCACCATAAACCAAAATATGTTCTAAGTGCTTTTCTTTAAGCTTAGGAAGATGATTATTCAAAATATAATCAAGACCACCATCTGCTCTTGTCTTATTTGTTGAATAATTGGTGTGGGCTCCTGAACCATTCTATTTATTTATTTATAAAAATATTTTAAACTAAGGAATAACTACTTTTGAATTATTTGCTTTAAAAATGAATTAGATTAGCTTATCAAATTTTATGCTTATGATTATGCTTTTTTAACACAATTAGGATTTCTCTTTTTTATAAAAAAATTAAAATATTTACCCAATCTCCCTTGATAGGCTTAGGATCGAATACAACATGAGCACCCATTTCTTCACCAAGTCTAAGTAAAATATATCTAGACATCCACATTTAATCACCACATTCAATACCTTTAGTAATACCAATTTAGTATTCCCATTAACCAGGTGCAACTTCAGCATTTATACCAGCAATTTTGATTCCAGCAGCAAGACAGCATCTGATATGAGCCTCAGTAATTGCACGACCAAAACAGTTGAAATCACCAACAGAGCAGTAGTATCTTCCTTAAGGGTTAGGGAAACCACCTTCAGGCCATCCCAAGGGCCAAGCATGAGTAGTTCCTGTTCTTGAGAATAAGAAGTATTCTTATTCAATACCGAACCAGGGTTCTTCGTGTTAGGCTTCATCCATAATTTTCTTTGTTAGGTATCTAAAGTTACCTCTAGCAGGAGTAGTTCTATCTCCTTAGTATGTTTCACAGAGAACGAGTAAACCATGAATATTCTTTCTGAAGGGATCTTTGCACATATAGACAGGCTTTAACCAAATTTCGGAATCTCCAGTAACAGCTTGGCTGCAAGAAGAACCATCATAGGTCCACCAGTCGAGGTCTTCAAGTTTTTCAATTTTCTTTTCATAAACTCTAGTTTTGGAACGAAGATTCTTACCTGTACCATCAATCCAAATGTATTCAGCCAATGTATGGTTGCTCATGTCTGTTTAGAAGTCATAATAGTTGAAGTTTCTCAAATTAGTGAATTAGGCGTTGTGAGACATCTTATTTATTGGATCTATTTTATCTATATTTGTTTTTTTGTTTAATGCTTTAGCTATTTGATTTTTAATTAATTTATTTATCTTTAATAAATATTACTTATTAATTAAATACCTACCTAGCAAGATATATATTAGGAGATATTTAAATACATTAAATAAAAAATAGAGCAAATCATTTTGATTCATCAAAAAGTCATTCAATCTAAATCGCTTTGTATACCGTTATTATATCGTCAAATATTTTTTATCATTACGAATAATTGCGAATCAAATACTACCATTTTTCATTTCATCAAATAAATACGTAAGTCAATAAATAAACAAAAGAAATAACTAACTAACTTTTTTCTAATAAATATTTCATTTACTTTTAATTCAAATCTCACCTATATCCTTATTAGACGCCCTTGCTTATTCTTATTTTTGAAATCCTTTTTATTGCTTTTTCCTTTTTTTAAATCTTACACTATTAAATATTCTTAAATTAATGTCTAAATTCCTTGATTTTGATACTTTTTAAACTTTATTCCTAAATAATTATTTAATTTAATAAATAAATAATTTGCTATTATAATATATTAAATTTATTTTATGCTTGATGTTTTACATTAATTATTATATTAAAGCTTAAAGCAGGGACTTCTTCTTGCTGACTTAAACATATTTGCTAGTTTTTTTTATAATTTGGATAAAAATGCATCCTTTTCTATTAATAGCTAAAAGCGTGTCTAGTTTAAATTTCTCAAAATTAATTTTGATAATGTGCAAGATTATTAGATCATTATACACAAATTTATTTAGTATTTACTGATTAATGATCTAATTATAAAATATCCTAATGTTATAATTATTAGCTATTAAACTTTATAGTTGTATCACTGTCCTAATAAAATATCAAATTTAAATTTTAATTCATTAAAATTTAATGACTTTTCTAATAAAAATCTTGTATACTTTTTCTCTTCGATATCTATTATCAAAAATGGTTTGCTGCAAGCTTTATATCTTAAACAAATTAGGTAAATTTATTTTTTATATACCAATTTACTTACTTCATAGGAAAGTATGAGGTCATACATAAAATTGTACTCTTTGATCTAATTGGAGAAATTTAGGTTATAAATATTTTATTTTGTAGCTCACTTTAAAAGGTGAAGAAAGATCCAAATTTACTTTACCTAACAAGGGAAAACGAATAAAAGATTTTACCTAATCAAAATATAGCATTAAAATTATTTGCGATAGTTCCTAATTAAGATAATATTTGATAACTCAGCATCCATTATGAATAATTACTTTTTTTATGAAAGAAAAGTGTATTCCTGTCTCTAGAAATAAGTTTATTAATTCATACTGTTAATATCCGATCAATAATTTAGCTGATCTATTTTTATAAATTTAAATACATCATTTTTTTCATATTTAACAAAATAAATGTGACGCAACTATTTTATCAAATAGAACACAACACTCAGGCTAAAAAAAATGAAAAAAGCAAGGTAATATAATTGAGCTAAAAACAAAAGGTGTCTAATTTCATATTAAAAAAAAAATTGAGAATTTTACAATAAATGGACACATTTTTACATCAATTAACCCATTATAATCTCAATTTATTGATTCAGTTATAAAACACCTATTACTTTATTTTTTTACTTGATTAAAATTAATGAGAAAACAACTTATAAGTGGTTCTACTGAAAAAATTTGATCCAAAGTATCTGCAGTAGTATTGAAAATTTTTCGGACTATTAATAAATGAAAATATGTTAAATTATTTAAGAAAATTATTTCAGAAATCAAACATTCAAACTTACTTCTTCGTTTAAATAAAATTTTTCATTTGAAATATTTGATAATCTTAAATATCCCATAAGACGAGTAGGAGTAGAATTTTAATTTATCTTTTTTTATGGTTGGGGTTTTGATCATTAAATCAATACTTTTTTAAAATAATTAATTAAAGTAATAAAAAAAATTGAATGGTTTGTTGGAAATTAATTAAAAAATATAAGAAAAATACAGCTGCTTGTTTTATATTAAAAAGATACGACTAATTAATTATTTTAATATTTAATCTTTTTTTATACTTTTTATTATTTTGAAATTTTTTTAACTATGTCAAAGCAACCAACCCAATCAATTAATCAATCAACAAGATGATTCTTCTTCACCTCCTTATTCTTTTCTAAACTTTTTGTATGCTGCTACTATAGTATCACAATACCTTGAATCTAATACTGTAGTATCAACTAAAATAGCGCTAACTAAATAAGGATCTATGTTGGAAGCAGGTCTTCTATCTTCATAATAACCTCTTTTAAGATCTGCAGTATAAACTGGAATTCTAACAGAGCAACTTCTACTTCCTAAACCATAACTAAAAGTATGAATTGAACTAGTTTCATATGATCCAGTCAAACGATGCTTGTTACCTTCACCATAAACTGTTATGTGTTCAAGATGCTTTTCTCTTAACTTTGGTAAATGATTTTATAAAATAAAGTCAAGACCACCTTCAGCTCTAGTAGAATTAGTAGAATAATTTGTGTGAGCTCCGGAACCGTTCTAAAATTAGTAAAAAATAATTAAAATAATGAAATTTTTTTAATTTTAATAAAAACAATAAGTAGAATTTATTTATTTACCCAGTCTCCCTTGATAGGCTTAGGTTCAAATACAACATGAGCACCCATTTCTTCACCAAGTCTGAGCAAAATGTATCTTGACATCCACATGTGATCACCACATTGTATTCCCTTTGTAATACCAATTTAGTATTCCCACTAACTTGGGGCAACTTCAGCATTGATACCAGCTATTTTAATACCAGCAGCAAGGCAACATCTGATATGGGCTTCAGTAATGGCACGGCCAAAGCAGTTGAAGTCACCAACAGAGCAGTAATATCTTCCTTAAGGGAAAGGATAACCACCATCAGGCCAACCTAAAGGCCAAGCATGAGTAGTACCAGTTCTAGAAAATAAGAAATACTCCTATTCAATTCCGAACCAAGGGTCTTCATGCTTTGCTTCATTCATAACCTTCTCAGCAATGTATCTAAAGTTACCTTTAGCAGGATTTTATTTATCAGAGAGGTAGGTTTCACAAAGGACAAGATAAGCAGTCACACCCTTTCTGAAAGGGTCAACACAGAAAAAGACGGGCTTTAACCAAATTTCTGAATCTCCAGTAGTAGCCTAGTTACAAGAAGAGCCATCATAGGTCCACCATTCGAATTCCTCTAATTTAGTGAGTTTTCTTTCATATACCTTTGTCTTAGAACGTAAGTTCTTACCAGTACCATCAATCCAAATGTATTCTGCAATGGTGTGATCATCTAAGTGACTTAGGAAGTCATAATAGTTAAAGTTTCTAAGATTAGTGAATTAAGATTGAGCCATTTTTGTTTTAGGTTTACCTTCACAAATTATTTTAAATTAATTTTGATTAAATAATTATAAAATTTGTGATATTTGGGATTGGTTTTAAATATTTGAACAATAATTTAAAAATACCGTTTTTAATTTAGATTAGATTGAATAAATTACAATGACGTCAACAATAAATTAATTCATATTATTTAAAAAAATGAACAGCATATTACATATAACAATAGGAAAGATAGTAAATGAATTGGATATATGAATCTTATTTTAAGATCCTAAATAAATTAGATATATGAATAATATTTTAAGGCAAAATATACAGAACTGCAAAAAATCTAAAATAGAACCCACCTCAAAGCATATTTCTTTTTTCGAAATATTTTACGTACTATTTTATAATATATTAATCAAATTTTATTGAATCAATAGAAATTAGTTATTGAAAGCAGATCAGAATATTACTAAAATAGCATTTAAATGTATAAAACTAAAATTTTGTATAAATTGACAATGTTTTTAGTTACAGCAAGGATATCATTTATTTTTACGATAATCTTGTGTTTAAGTGAAAGATTATCAAATAAATTACATTTTAGGATATAAATGAAGTAAAAAAACGTAAGTTTTTATTTTTCTACAAATATCTTTTTTTCAGATAAAGGAAGTTTGTCTATTTTTAGCAGTTTTTTAATAATTTTTTATGTTTTATCCAAATATTTTTTAAAAAAATCATGAATTAAAAAGTATTATACCATTTAATACAATTGCATTTTTAGCTTATGAAAATTGTTTGAGCCTAAACAGCTAATGCTCTATATTATTCTAGAAGATAATTTATTTTATTGGGTGTTTAATTAAAGATTTGTATCCTTTAAAGCAGATAAGAATGTTAGTTGTTTTATTCTATATTAAAATTAAAAATAAAAACTGAAATACTAAGTATGTTGTAATTATTATTTAATATTTAAAAATATAGGTATATAATACATATATAACAACTATTTATCATTTTTATTAATTTTTGGTTTGTTAATTGTTTTAAAGAGTTTTTTCTTCATGCAGTTAGACTCTTTAAGATACCCATTAGTAAAATTCTTAATTCTCTGGAGCATTTATAGCTTTTTCCCACTCTGTGCCCTATTTATTAAAAATTTTTAAATAAAAAAAATCAATTTTATGTTATTTTTTTCTTTTTTGATTTAGAGTGGAGTAAGTGATGATCAATAATAATTTCAAAGAACATATTGCAAATATAAGTAAGTTATAATCATGCATGAATAAATTTTCATTTAGATAAATATAAAAATAGAAAAAAAAATTAGATAATTGGAGCAAAAAGATAAGTCTAGTCTATTCAAGTGATCACATATTAATATTTAAAAATCAGTAAACTATTTGATATTAATATTTTTAGATTGGGGAGTTAATCAAAAATAAAAATTTATTGATATGAATAGGTGAGCAATAAATCATATCTTTACTTTATCATGCAATTATCAATTTTTATTTATTGTGTGAAAAGTATTTAAATGATTTCGTTTAAAAATAGTATTTTACTTTAATATCAGATGCTAACTTAAATATCTTCTCCATTAAGTATGTACCAAACTATTTTTTTTAAAATAATATGAGTTTTTTTTAGAATTCTGTTCAGAGCTGAAGATTATCAAATAATTCACCTTTTTTGCAAAAAAATTAAGCATCCATTTAGGCAAGAATTTAACTTTCGGATCAACATTTGAAATAGTTGTAATTTTGACTTTGTTCCTTTATTAATTTAAAAACGACAAGAATATTCATTTGTGAAATATTGAAAATAAATATGTTTCTTAGTAATTGTGTAATTGAAAAATGTAGAGAAATATTATTGCATTTCATTAATTACCAAATATTTTATTTCTCATTATCTTCTATATATATATAATTAATGCAAAAAGTGACACCATATTTATTGCATCTGTTAATAATGATATCATATATTATATTACTTTTTGATATCTATTTTGTTGTAATTATACCGAATAGTATTAATGTATTATACATACGCGATTTTAGTGATGTCATTCTTAAAATTATTTAACTCATAATTACAGAGTAATTAAATTTTTAGGCACTCATAAAATAGCCAAAAATTTAAGGAAACAAAATAAAGGTTATCAAAAAATTAAAATCCACGGACAAACAAACGGTAATAGTTATTTGAAATTAAATACTTGAATCCTGGAACAGGGAAGATTTCGCAAGCAAAAAAGTTAAGCTATACTTAAACATTTTTAGATTCACTAAGGTTAATATTTAGTTCTTTTAGCAGCTATTGATCATCATGAATAGTCTTGCATTTAATTAAAATAGTACCATTCACTTCTAGTCTATCTATTCCTACTCCTTAAATATAGGCTTCTCTATTTGAAATAAATGGAAGGTTCATTTCAAAATATCCAATTTTTTCACCTTTCTTCGGTTTTTTAATCTGAAAAAAGTAAAAGTTAGAGAAGAAAATAAATACACTTTCAAAAAGCAAAAGAAATAGAAAATTCAAAATTTATATTTAATTTAATTGAAGTTCTTAGTTACTGTGTAGGCATGTTTACAGAAAGGAAACCAATTTTTAAATAAATCTATTTCATAAACAAGTGCTACTAAATTAAACCAAGGAATATCTAGCTCAGCTTAGGCTCTAATTGACACTGTATTGGTTTTTTCAAATATTTTATAGCTAATAACTAAATTTTTATTTATTTGATGCGAATCTGAATGCTAAGAATTTTTCATCTCATCTAATTAAAAATTCATATCTGAAATTGTTTCTTCAATGTCTTTCCTTAAATCTTCGAATTTCTTTTTGTCATTCGGATCCATTATTTGCAAATTTCTAAAAACATAAAAAATATTAGATGAAATACCTGTTAATAAATCAAACTAAAATAAATGCGTAGCATAATATTGTATTTTTTTAAAGCTTTAACCAAATAATATCTAATCTAATTGTCTTACGCTTGTTCTTCTTTTATAAATTTATTTAGGTATTCATAAGACTAATTTTTTTTAATTAACATACTTATTATTTCATGATTTTATTATGGTAAATGTGATTAATGAAGTTAATACTAAATCATAAAGCTGATCATCTGTCAGTTATTTCAAATATTTCAGCTTGTCCTGAAAAGACATTGAGCTCCACTCTACAGATTATTAAGAATCCATTAATTCTATGAAATTGTTTTATTCAATTTAGTAATTTTATGTAGAATTTGTATATCAAATTAATAGAAAAACTTAATCAATCAATCAAACAAACAAGCAATCAAATTTTGTAATTTAGAAATAACATTTTGCTGACCATATGTTAAAATAAATTTTCAAACACTTGTATATTTTTTACGTCATATAAATCATAAAGTTTATACCAATCAAAAATTAATATAATAAGCATTTGTGAGATATTTATCATATTCTTTTCTTAAAATATTTATAATTCAATAATTAATTTTTTTATATTCAAATATTTCAAACATTAAACTGGCTTTTAGTATTAAAGACCTTAATTAAATTATCTGAACCACATGTAATAATACTTTGTCCATCTTATCCGAATATGGCATTATTCATTCCCCTTTTATGAACGAAGTCGAAAGATTCGACTTTGTTGAAAGTAGCTGATTCATAAATAATTGCCTTATTGTCAAGAGAGCTTGTCAAAATATATTAACCATTTGAACTAAATTTAACACTTGTAATCATTTATGAGCTATATGCAAGTTTTTAAGTTAACGACTATTATTATTTATAAAAAAATTTGTATTTATTATTTATTTAATTATTCATAATTTATTGTTAAAATTTACTTCTTTCTTTTCAACATCCCAGACATTGACTCTAAATCCTGAATCACCACATAAAAGCAATTTTCCATCATGTGAAAAAGAAATAGCAGTTATTTTTTAAGGGTAATTTTCTAATATGCCAATTTTTTCTCCTTAAAGATTTATCAATAAGATTTATCCTTTCTGTATTTAATTAAATTATGTTTTATAACTAAATTACTTATTTTATATAAAAAAAATACATCGTTTCCAATTGCAAACATAGAATCGTTCTCTGAAATGTCAAAAACAGTACTGGAGTGCTAAAATTTGATTTCACCAGTTTGTTCTTTATTTTTGTAAATCTTAATCAAATTTTCTTGTAAAAGATAGACAGTGTTATCATCTACTTTGCTTGACACTAAATCAATTGTCTTTCCTTAAACAGCAACTTATTCTCTATAAATTAAAAAAAAAGGACATAAAACAACAAACTATTTATGCAATTAATAATTTACCCAAATGCAAATGATGTCAAGTCAAGAATATTTAATTTTTAAGCATTGCAAATAGAAAATACTTTTGTGGAATCCTTACTAATTTTAAATTTAACTATTCCTGCTTCATGCTATTTTCCATCAGGTAATCTTGGGATGTGATTATTATCCCAAATAACTAAATTTTTAAAATGTAAGATTCTTTTCTATCTAAAAAAAATTTACTAATTCTTCCATTAATATCTGAAGAAATGAGTTGTCCAGTTTTAAGTTAAGAAATGTGATTTATTGAATTTTAATGACCAACTAATATTGTTGTAGGTAGAGAATTATCTTCTAATTAATGTGCATTTTTCCAAACATTTATATGTCCGTTCAATGTAATTGAGTAAACATCTTATTTGCTTACTTTTACAGACACCTATTTATTTATTAAATTAAGTATATTATTATATAAATTTTACTAAATTTAAATAGATTCTTTACTTGTTAATGCTCAACCTAAGGATTTTCTGATACTCTAAGTGTTTTTAAAAGTTTTTCATCTTATAAGCTCCAAATTCTCACAAGTTTATCTGAAGAAGCTGTTACTAAAGTGTTACCATCTTCAAGCCAATCGCAATAAATGACACCTCCTGTGTGTCCGTTGGCAAATATCTCCTTAATTAACTCACCATTTACTGCATCATATAAGAAGACTTTTTTATCAGAGGATACAGTAACAAATTTTTCAGATTTAGGGCAAAATCTTAAACAGTTAATAAATGATGTATGAGGCTAATAATTAACAAGATATTAAAAAATTATTAGATTATAGTATCCTCATTTTTAATATAATTTTATATTTAAATATTTTACTTTGTGAGCTCTTTTAAATTTAAAAGGTGGTCCTTCATAAAATTAAACAGCATATTCTTCTCCTGCTGTAGCTAAACGGAATGGACGAGAAGGTTTAAAAGAGCAAGTTAATAAGTTCTTTGATTGGCCACTAATTTCACCTAATTGTGAACCAGTATCGGCTGAGAATACCTTAGCCATAACTTTCTAACCTTCTCCTGCAATTGCTATTCTTTCATTGTCAAAAGTCCAGTCTATATCTCTAATTGCACCATTCAATTAAGGGAAATCCCATTATTTCTTAATATTCTAGTTATTACCAACTGCATTCCAAACAATTACAAAACCCTTTTCATCTAAATTATGTTATAATTCATAAATATTACATACATTATTGTGATAAATAAATATAGATGAAGTATTTTACCTCCTGAACAAACATAATTTCCATTTGGAGAGAATTTAGCTGCTGTTGTATTGTGTTTGTGCTCTGAAAAAACAGCATGTACTTTAGAAAAATCATTTAAGTCTCTAATAACTACAATATTTGCTGAAGTGTATAAGATCCTATTTGTATTAACATGAATATCTAAACAAGTATGCTTGCCTCTCTCAGTAAAGGGAGCAGGAGGATATATGTAGCCTAAGTTTTTGATTGTAAAGCAAAAAACATTATTTACTACTTTAAACAAATTGGCTTTTAAAACTTACTTTCTGTTGGCTTTTAATTCTTAGTATCCATTTAACTTTTAAGCTATTTTGTAAAAATCTTTTTAATTTAATAAATAAAATTATCAATACTTATTTTTATTGATCCGATTTTTGATTTGAGGATACGTAAGTAAAATTTGTTTTATTTGAGAAACTATCAAAAGATTTTCATTTTTTTTCATTAAAGCTAAAAGTAAAGAAGTAAGAAAGTAAAATTTTATTTTTTATATAAAATTTTTATAAAATTAGAATAGTGAATTGTTTTAAAATGTTAAAATATTTAAAAAGTCATCTAATAAAATAAGTTGAACATACATTTTAAATTCTAAAATGATTGTTTTTGCTATGCCTAGCAAGGAAAATCTTTCCTTATAATATTTAAAAGCATTGATGAATATTTTAAGGTAAGACACTTAAAAATTTTTAAAGATAAATTTTAACTAAATTTATATTTTATAACTATAAACATATTAAATTATTAATTTAATTTTTATCATAAATATTATATTAAATGGTTGCAATCCCAAATACCAGAAACAGGATTTTTATTCTCTCTAAAATAGGTTCCTTATCCATGAACAAAGTCATTATTGAAATTTCCTGTAAACCTATCTCCGTTTGAGAGATATATAGTTCCTATCCCTTCCTTGTTATCATCTTTAAAATCACCTAATTTTTTAATTTTAAAAAAATTAAAGATTAATTAAAGTTTTTTTATTAAATACCTTCGTATTTAACCCAATATTCTCCAAGATTATCAAAATTTGTATAATCAAACTCTCCAATAATTTGTGCAGGAGATTCATTATAAACAGTGCCTTTTCCATTAAACTAATCATTTCTCCATTATCCTAGATAAGCCAAGCTTCCAGAAGGATAATACAAAGTACCCAAACCTTCCATTCTACCTTCACACCACTCTCCTTCATAGTACCCTCCATCAGCATAAAAAAATTTTCCAGTACCATGCCTTAAACCACCTTTACAGATAAATTATATCTTTAATAAAATAATCTATTTTTATTAAATACTTTACCTAATTTTTCACCAATATAATGTGATGAATCATCATAAGTTTCATGAATATGCTCATATTTATTTCTTTATGAATCAGTAGAAGTGAAAACATTTGTTGCTTTTAATAAAAAACAGGTTTAATTTAATAAAATTTTTAATTATTTTTACCTTAAGGTTAGACACTCATAGGATTAAAGCTCTAATTCTATTGAAGAGCTGCATAAAATTAATTTCCTTATATTTAAGTTGGAGCTTATATGAGCTATTATTGGGGAGGTTATTATATGTACTGTTATTGATTTTAGCTTCTTAAAATGAATTAATTTTAGCTATTTGTCAATCCGGCCAGCTATTAAGCTTAAAGCTAGCTAGTAGTCATCGGATTAGAAAATGCAGACTATTGGATTACAGGATTTTATATGTTATTTCCTAGCAACTACTATGCAATTTATTCTTGCTATTAATAAGTCAAGTTTTAAATAGGTTATTGCTATGAAACTTAGATATTTGTAAATTATTTTTAGTCAGGATAGATGTTGAATTGAGTATTGCTCTATCCACTTAAATTATTATTATTTTAAGGTGATATATTTACTACACTTCTGCTGGAATTTTGCTCAATTTTATTAGGACTCTCTTATTTTGGAATTACTTAGTACTTAACATTACTTTAAGACAGCTTTTCTTTTTCAGAGTATATTTAATCGTTTATTTTTTATTTTTCTTTAAATTCATTTATAATTTTTTATACATCTTCTGGAATTTGATAATTTTAGCCATTATTAGTCTAAGGCTGAGAAATCTGATTATATTATAAATTAATACCTGCATTATTGTTGTCATAGCCTGGCAAACTAAAGTTTGTAAATCCTTAATAGTTTGCTTGACCTAGATTTTAATCTGTTGGAGGTGGTTATAGTTTTTATGGTTAATTCTATAAATTAATTTAATTTCCTATCAAATTATTAGAAAATTAATAGCTTTACTATTAATTGGAACTTTAAATTGGAGTTATTCCTGAATAGCTTTACTAAACCTAGCCGGAATTTATTTGAGATAAGTTTGTGCTTCCATTACTATTAAATTGTTATTGTTACTATAAGTTTGGATTAGCTGGTACATTATTGCCTTACTGATTTTAAATATTATAAGGAACTGATGGGGGCTTAAGATGATATTAAAGTAATGTTGGTTAGTAATTAGAGTTTGTAGTTTAACTGCTATTCTTAACTAAAGTTACCCCACTGATTGGGGTTTAGTTGATATTACCAAAATTATGTGATTAATTTATAACTTAGTTTTAGAGAACGTCTTGCGACTATTACCTTGATAAATTCTAGTTTTTGGGATTTGCTGGTGGAATAGAAACCTATTAACTCTAATATTGCTAGTTAGAATTTTGCTAATAGGTAGAGGCTGCTATCTAATTTTAAGAATACTAAGGGAAAAATGCATTAGGTTTAACTTGAGTTGGATTATTAGTGTTTTCTAAATTATTTGGATTTCCTTAAAAAGAGAAACTTTAAGTAGCAGCTATTTAAGATGACTGGGAGCTTTATTATGCAAAAGTATTTGGAGATTAAATATTTGTGCTAGGTTATTATGATGAAGTTATATTATTTTAATTCAAACTATTATTTGGGTTAAGAGCACTACTTGCTGCTGTAATGCTCTAATTGTTATTTTATACAAAAGAATTAGAAGCAGAATTTTGTTTCTAACTATAATTATATTCTTCTGCCTCTGTATTTAGTGCTTTAAAAAGAGAAACACCATATTTATCAGAAGCAGGAGCAACTTTTAAAGAAGCTTGCTATTCAATCATCTACTGTTATTAGTTATATACTTCATTCATTTAATTTATGATGTTAAGCTAAGTAGCTAGTTCTATAAAATCAGGACGATCTTATTCCTATACTTTTACCATTCTTGCAATTAAATCATGGACATCTACACCATACTAATTCTTAATTATATTCATATGAATCTTAAGCTAATTTTCATTAAAATCTCCTGCCTCATAATTATATAAATTATCGACAGTTCCTAGATTACAGCATTCGATTAGTATAATTCCTAAGATAATTTACAAATAAAATTATTTTAATTTGAACTCTAAACTATAATTTGTATTAGATATCTTTGAAAGGATAATATTCATTTATATACTTATTTATTATATTTCAAATATTACCTAAAGTAAATACGTCTGATTTGAATGGATTGTGTTGAGGCTAATAATTTTTTTAGGAAACAGCTTTTGTCAATAAAGGAGAAAGATAAATTCCTTGTGTGTCAAAGTGCTCACCATAACTTAATTATGAAATCATAGTAGCAAAGCTAGGTACTATTTTGTTAACTAGTGGGTGCAAAAGTTTTATTTCAAAATATTCAGAAACTAAAATATTAGATGTCTTTAAATCGCCATGAGCCAAATTAACAAGCTACAAATTATAAAGAGAGTTAATACAACTGAAAGCAATTGTAAATATTTCTTGAGGAGTAAACCTTTAGTTTTGTAGTTTCTTTGTTTTTACTTCAATTTATATGTCTCTTTGCAAATATTCTATAACTAATTAAATTCTTTATACTGAACTACAAAATTTTTCTTCTGTTTGTATAAAGTACTCATATACATCAATTAAATTCTTAGTTCGCTTTTCTTTATGATTTTCTTCTGTTATATGAATAAGTTATTTCATATTCACCAAGTCCTTGTCTATGGTATCTAAATCTTAATAAACACTTTCTTTTATAGCTAAAGTGCGTGCCTTCTAATACAATCTTTGCTTAGCAGACTTTTTTGTATCTTTTCCTTCATCTTAATTTAGCTATTGAGAATTTTCAAATTCATAATTTCTTTCGAAAACCTTAATCTATCCATAATGTAAATCTTGCTTATCTTCAATAAAAGAGTACTACTTATAAAATAGTTCCTTTGTTTACTCTACTTCTTCTTTTCCTAATGACTATCCCATTTATTAAATATTTATTATTCTACTTAAAATTTTATCTTTTAAAATAATTGTTAGAAATAAAGTTATTTAATTAGAGTTGATTATTTATCTATTTATCTATCAATCTATCAGCTTTTGTTTGATTTTTTAAAAGTAAAAATTTCAAAAAAGATTTACTTAACAATATTTCTTATCTTTCATTATCAAAAGTTCTATATCTTATGAATCAATTTACATTAGCATACATTCTTTATTTTCTATTAATAAGCTAAAAATTTTTAAAAGCATAAAACAATAATTGTCAACTAATTAAATTAGTTGAATTTTTTTTAGAATACTTTAAAAAAAACTTTAATCTCAAAATATTTTTTCTGGTTGATTTTAAAGATTAGTATTTGATTTTATTAAGATAAGAATTGATTTAAAATAAAAAAATGAAAATAAATATTTTAAATCTCACAAATTAGTTAAATTAAAAATTATTAGTAAATAAATCATATTTTAAGATAATAATTATAAATATGATATTTCATAAAATTTAGTTAGCATTTTAGTAAATAGTTTTTAAGGGAATTTATATCGTCTTTTATAGAAATTAATAATTTAAATTTTAAATTAGTTAAAAAATTATTATTCAAATAAAACTAATTTTTTATAAATTAAATTTTATTATGATAGAGATTAATAAATTAATACGTTGAAATTTTATTGAAAAATTTTTTAGAAATTGATTTTGCTTTAAGATTAACTCGATATAAAAAAAATATTAAATTTACAATTATTAAATTTATATTTTTATCTTATCAAATAAAAGAAATTAATAAGAGTATTTACATTTAATTTTTTAGATTTAATTTTAATTAAGATATATTTTTTATGAAAATTATATTCTTTTATTTTGATTCAAGTAGATTTTTTTAAACTTTTATATATTTAAATATTATTTTTTATAAAAACATAAAATATTTTTAACTAAATAAAATTAAAAAATTTTGAATAATAATGAGTGAATACGATTTGATTTATCTAGATTATCTCACTTTTACAAATTCAATTTATTAAACACTCTTATTAAATATTAGCCTTAAGTATTTATAAAATGAACTACAAATATAAATCAATAAGTAAAAAGTTGTAGTAAAACACATAAGTAAATACCATTCATGATTCATTCAATTTTGAGAATTATAAAATTTAGAAAAAGGGTTGTTCCTTACAGACAGATTAACAAATATATCTATCTATCTATTATTTGATTTGAGAAAAAAAATATTAAATTATTTCACATAATTATTAAAAGGATCAAATTTCTTTGTAAAACTATTTATAAATCGAAATTTACAATTTTGTAAAAACTTAAAGCATAAATCCTTAAAATTTTAGCAAAATCTTAAACTCAATTTAAAGAAGCAAATCTACTGAAGCAATGAGCGAAATTAACTAGTAATAGAAGCTTATTTCTGAATTCAATAATTGTATAGCTATCATGAAATAGAATCTTAATTAGACAAGTAGAATTTATTTTTAATGATTAAAATTACTATTTATGGTCATTAAGACTATACAATTAGATTAATTGATTCTGAAATTTATATTTTTAATTTATTAAATAATAGATTATAAGCTTCAGTCTGCATAAATCACTAAAGTAAATCATTATATTTGTTTTATTTTTATATTTTATTACGGAAGTGATAATATAATTTTTTTTTTTTTTTTTCAGTCATAGCAAAGGGGAGTAGAATTGTTAGAATAAATTCAAAATAGATTCAGGACTATAAAATTTCCTATTCAGGATAGATCAAAAGCAGAAAAGCTCAAAAAGGATTTTGAAGGAGTAAAAATAATTCAAATTACAATTTTTCATTTGTAAACTTTAAATAGCTAGATCATTTAGCTATCTATTATTGAGAATAAAAGAATTGATAAATTAAAATAGAGGTATCAAAAATAAATTTTGATTATTTCTGGTATCAGCTTTTAAGAAAATTAAAATCAAATTTATTTTATAATTTAAGTAAATATAATTTTTTTAATAGTCTGCGATAGACTTTTAGAAACAGTGTCAAGTCTTTTTAGATTTCAAAAAGTTAGAATATGATTAACGAAGAGAAACAATTTAAAATTGTATTTAAATACTTTTCCTTATTTAGTAATTAATTAATTTTTTAATGTAGCATTAAATCAATCAAGCATAAATCCTTCTGTTAATGGCAATTTAGAGAGTTACTATGAAGAAAATACTATTGATGATATTGAAAAAAATAATAAATAAACCTCTAACTAAAACTTAGAAATGCAATAAAGACAAAAGTAACCAACTTAAGAAGAAGTACACCCTGATTTAGAATTTCAATATAAAATGATGAAAGAAAAAAATGAAGGAATAAAGTGTATCAAAAGATTAATTTAAAATTAATTAAAAAGTTTTTTTATTTAAAAAAATAGAGGTATAAAAAGATATTATACAAGTAGATTAAATCATGAAAGACATAAAATAATTGGTTGTCGAACAAGGTGATTAGATATGCGAAATAGGTGAGAATGTGTAAGCAACGAAGTAAAATGTGATTAAAGCTAATAAAGAACTCACTGAGGTAGGTAGATTTAGTAGTTTTTTAATATGAATTTTATTTTCTTTTTTATGAAAAGGCTAAAGCTTTAAATGAAGTAAACAAAAAAAGAAAATGCTTACTATTATTATTATTAGTAGTTATAATAGCAATAATAGTTATTCCTATTGCTGTCCTTAGTTGATCTTTATTTTCAAAGCAATAGATAGTTACTAAACATTTTTAAACACTAAAAATAATTTCAAATTAATAACCACACTATATTAAAAATCCAAGTTATACATACCCATCCATCATAAAGGTGACCTGATACTATAAAAACTACTTATAAATTATTTAACTAAAATTTTAACACAAAAGTAATATTAATAAATTTAGTTTATTAGATTGGAGCACGTTTATTTTACATTTTTTATTATTTTGTATTTATATCTATCTTAAAAGCTCTGTTCTAAATATAAATAAAATACATAAAAATAAAAATTAATTAATCAATTAATATTTAGTTATTATTTTTAAAAAAATTATTTTTTCTGATTTTAAATAGAGGATTGCAGGTATTACGAATAAATTATTTTTATTAGGAAAATAGATAAGCTTATAAAAATATAAAATAGTTAATAAATAAAGATGTTAATAACAAGTTTGGATGAATTTATTATTATTATTATTATTTACTATTGTACAAATTATTTAGAGGAATACGATGATTTACAAAGTTTCTAATATATAAAATCTATTAATAAAAATTTAGAAAATAATAAATTTATTTATTCATTGATTCATAATATTTATAGCTTATTTCCTATAAAAAATTAAATAAAAGATGATAAAAAATTTCACAATTTTCATAATTTTAAATTTAAAATATTAAAATAAAAATATATATTTTTTTTACTTTTTAAAATTCAAAAAATACTTTTTTTTTAGGTATGATTTATTTCGAGTATAATTTGGATAAAGTTACTTTACTTCAGAGTTTTAAATATTGATAATTGATAAATTAAAGAGAGTAAATGTAGTGATTTAATTTAAACACAAATTAACAATTCGGTATTTTTTTGGTGTTGGTACTTAAATATTTTGATAAATTTTTTAATTTTACTTCAATTTGCAATATCGTGATTTGAAAGAAAAATCGAAATAACTCTAATACTAAAAAATTAAAATAAGAAAGCAAAGTAAAATAAGTAGTAAAGATATTAAAATGCATAATAGAATAGATAACGAAGGGAAGAATTCTAATTCAGAAGACACCTTTCTCTCCACAGAAGAAGTAGATGCATTAGTTGAAAATTATAGATTAACAATAGGTAGTTTTCATTAAATTTGTGGAAGGAATAAAATCAATCATTCATTTATTTATTATCCAAAAGAAAATATGACATTAGAAGGTGAATAATTAAAACCCAAAATAGAAGAGGGGAAATAAAAGCTAGCTAGTTTAGAATAGCATAAAAGTTTATTAGATAAAGATATGAATGAGTATAAACATAAAATTGAAACGTATCAACCAAAAGTATAGGAAATTTTAGAAATCTAAAAAGGTTACTATTAGAAAAATGCAAAAATAAATTAGATTTTTAAAAAATATAAAATTGGACATCATGATTAAAAAATAAATACAAATGCTAATTTTGAAAAAGCGATTAAGTCAGAACCTCTCATAGAATTGGAAGAAAAAAAATCTAACAACTCTAATTAAGATTTTACTTAGGACCATGATTTTTAGTTTGTTTAAAATTTAGTAAAATCTGGCGATAGCAAGCTGAGCTAATAAGATAAAGATAACTTAAACGCAGCTTTATAAATGTTCATAGCAGAATCTGAATAGCAAGTATAGAATGAAGCAAAGCTTGAAAAACTATTTTCTGATACTTTAAACAAAAGGGAAGAAGTTTTGAAAAAAGAATCAAAACTTTTAGTTATTTAGTATTGTATCCACTGTAAGTAGAGATTTTCTCCTCTATGTAATGAAGAAGTAATAAAAATATCTCAAATTTTTGATAATTTATTTTAAAATGCATAAATAAGTTTATTTTAATTTTGAATTAAGATAACATTTTTTTGATAAAATTCTCATTTTACATTGCTTTAACAATAACTGTACTTATTACATATTTATTATTATAGGGCTCTTGTATTTATCATTAAGGGAACTTGAAATTTTATAGTTGTAGAACATGTGGAGGCGATGAATATTATAATTGTTGTGGCAAATGTCTAAAGTGTTCTAAAGGATGTGGCAAAGGCAAACATGCTGCTAAAGAAAAAGTATATAAAAATGAATTAACTCCATAATCTAAACCTAAATCTGTAAGCTTAAATAATATAAGTAATAACGATTTCTATTAAATAACTTTTGAAAGTTTACAGTTTATACCAAAAAAGTGAATATTTGATAAAAACTTTTGAAAGCGCAAACATTTAAAATAGTTATATTATCTAAATAATAAAATGCCATGAAATATATAATTGTAATATCTCTAACTTTAGAATCATAAAGAGAGCTTTTTCTTGAAAAAAAATGATTTTAAAATGAAGATTGGATGGATACTTTTTCCATATTTTTAAAATTAGTAAAATAGCATTATAATTATGGAAATAATGTGAAATTAAGTATAAAAATTTATTCGTAATTTCTTTTTGTATATTAAGAATATCTATACTTAAATTAAAATATAAACTTCGTTCTTCATTATTGTATTTTTAGAAAAGTAGTTTGTTTCGTGCTTTTGTTTGCATGTTTCTTATTTAAACTTAATGCAATACAAATAAAGGAATGGGAATAAAAAAGAAATATAAATATATAAATAAGTAAATAAATGTACGTTATAATATGTTTGAATAATAATTAGAATAAAAGTAATTTAAAAGAATACATTATATTCTAAAATTTTTACACTAAAAAGCAAGCAAGAAAGTAGGCAAACATAAACAAATAAATAAAATTTGAAATCGATTCAATATAATTTTTATTATACTAAACCTTATAAAATTTAATAATAATAATAAATATAAAAGACATGCATTTTATTAAAAGGTTCCCTATTTCACCCAGTATTTATTTATTTAGTAATTAAGAAAGAATTGTTGTGGGGAAAATATAAATAGAAAGTCCTTGCATTAACTTAATAAGTAGAAAAAACTATAAATTAACAATCATTAAAGCTTTCTAAAAGAAAAAAAATAAAAACTTTAGTAATTCTTAAAAGACAAAAAGAATAAGAAAACCAGCTAAATAAAGGAGAGAATAAACATGTAAAATTATTTATATTTTAGTAAATAAATACAAAATCTGCGAATTGCGAGAAAGCCTATCTCAGCTATAACTAAGAATAGGTAGCTTAGCTTGGATAGGTTTTGTTGCAAATTAACGCTTACAGCAAATATAACAAATTGATATTATAAATTAGCCTAGATAGCAACGATTAATATTGTCGTTATATGTGAGAAACAAATAAAATATATTGAATTTTTGAAAAAAATGAATTTATCAAACAAATATATAAACATATTTAATGTAAAAAATCAAATAGATAATTAACTAGAAGCAGTTCAGCCAATTAGATTGAGAGATAGTATTATAGTTTGATAGATTATATTTAAATGGGAAACATAAATTGTGCTACTTGTACTTGCGATCCAAATAAAGGATAGCCAGATACAGAATACATAACAATACCTAATGGTAAAACAGATCATCATCAAAATTAGAGTAGAATAACTTCCGCTTAGGATGCAGGACAATCTTCTGAAAAGATTAATTAAAAGGTTTATAATGCAAAAAGCTAAAATGGTGAGTCAAATAAAAATGAATACGACTCTTAGCCATACCAGCCACAAAGATCTTTAAAAGATTAAATAAATGCAAATGGTTAAACAGGTAATAAATAAAAATCTTAAATATTAATTTATAATTTTAAAAAATTCAGCAAAAAATAAAATAATTTTAGAGTGTAATTTGATTTTTCAAAATAATAATTTGAGTTAGTTGCTCTTAAAACCATTTATTTACTTTGGTTAAAACTAGTTTTAGTTTTTACCTTATTAGTTAAGTTTGCTTGTTTGATTGATTGTTGTTTAGAGATGTAATAAATATTATTTTCTTTGCTAAATCAATTAAAAATAAAAAATAATTGGAAGAAAATTTAGTTAATTTTTTTAATCAAGCAATTATTCACAAATTTATTAATTTTTAAACACTCTTTTACTTTCCATAAAATATGTCATTGCTATTATAATGAGAAAAAATAAATAAAATTTGATTTTGCTTTTGACTAATTGATTGATTACTACTAGAATTTAATAAATTATTTTCATTTTTGATAGATCGACACTTTTCTTTCATTCTTTCTACTCCTTTTATAAATAAGTTATCATGCTATAGTTATTTTTTGTATTCTACTTACTTATCCCCTTATTAATTTTTGAATAATTTTATTTTTCTATTATTTCTTCTTTTCCTCTGAAGTCAACTAAAAATTTTATTTTTTAATACAACAAAAAAGCAAGCGGATCTGTTAAAAAGTCTCTACATGAGGATAATTAGCCAACTGATTCTTAAATTGATCTTGTTAATTCAACTATTGGAAAGAACAAGAGAATCAAATTAGAAGTTATTAATATGAAAAATGGAGGTAAATATGAAGGTGAATGGAAAGAA
Organism: Tetrahymena thermophila SB210; assembly: GCF_000189635.1. Lineage (NCBI taxonomy): Eukaryota > Ciliophora > Oligohymenophorea > Hymenostomatida > Tetrahymenidae > Tetrahymena > Tetrahymena thermophila. The sequence continues at coordinate 22,337 of NW_002476245.1, forward strand.
GGTATGCGTGATGGCAAAGGAAAGCATACTTGGCCAGATGGCAGCTACTACGATGGAGAATGGCTATAAGATAAGGCCCATGGATTTGGTAAATTGGTCCATGTTGATGGTGATATTTATGAAGGTGAATGGAAAAATGATATGGCTAATGGTAAAGGTATTTATCTTCACAGTGGCGGCGCTAAATATGAGGGAGAATGGAAAGATGATTTATAAAATGGACATGGTATAGAAACTTGGCCAGATAATGCTCGCTATGAAGGAAGCTACTTAAATGGTAAAAAAAATGGTAGTGGAACTCTTTTGTTTGCAGATAAGAGCAAATATATTGGAGAATTCTTAGATAATGAAATTTCTGGTTACGGAGAATATTATTGGTAGGATGGAAAAATATATAAAGGTTAATGGAGAAATAATAAAATGAATGGAAAGTAATTAGTCTTTTATATTTAGATTAAATTTATTTACATTAAAAACAAATCATTAAGAATAATTTACCACACTCAAAAAGTTTAATTTTTTTGTGGATCTTAAATGATAAAAAATTAATTTTCATTTTAAATTTTAAAAGAGGAGAGACCATATGGGTTGATAAAAAGAGGTATGTAGGAGAATACTTGGATGATAAAAAGCATGGTTTTGGTGTATTTGAATGGGGAAATGGTAAGAAATACGAAGGCGAGTGGCTCAACGGAAAATAACATGGAAAAGGTAAATTCATTCAATTAGTTTTTGCAATTTTTACTTAGATTAAGTATTTCGTTTCTAAAAAAAGGTGCTATTATTTTGCCCACAAACGAAAGGAAAGAAGGTATTTGGGAAGATGGTAAGCGTATTAAATGGATTACCGAAGAATGAAAGCAAATGCCTCGAATTTTTAAAACTTACTACCTTCTTTTAATAAATACAAATTAGACAGATATATTAATAAGCATTTTTAACAACTCTCAATAAAATTTAAAAAATTACAAGTATACTGGTAAATTATAGTAAAATCAAATAAAACAAACAATCTTTTAATTTAAGATGTTTAAAGTTATCAAAGCTTTAGAAAAACAAAATTAAGCACACTCACAAGCAAACACAAACATTAAATAAATAAAAAATGAATGTTTAATAAAGCAATATAAATAAATATAAAATGATAAATTATGTATTATGTAAACTTGATGTATTAGCAGGTGAGAAAAATAAATAAATAAATCATTCAGTCAATCAAACAATCAAAAAATTATAATTGTAAATTACTCTTATTTGAATAAATTAAATTATATAAATAAATAAATCAATACTTCCTTCCAAAAGCAAAATATATCAAAAAAAGAATCAATCTATGAATATCTAAGAATATAGCTAGCTAACTACTTGAGTAATCAGTTAGTTAGTCATAATAAAATATAAAAACTCAATTACCTGCTTATATTTAATAATTTTTACAGATTATAAAACAACTTTCAGTAAGTTATCTAATATATTCATCTATCTATTTATCTACCTGTAAATTTACATTTTCTTATTTCTTAGTATTTCCGAAATATTATGACTTCAATTAAATTTTCAAATACTTTAAGCTTTTGTTAAAAATACTTTAAAAGGTATTTTCAATAAAATTTTATTACAAATTCAAAATAAAAGTGCTCTCTATCTATAAAGCTTTTATTTAATTATTTAAAATAAGCTCACAATTTAAATTTTAATTTATATGTTTGTAAGTAATATTTGAACTTTAAAAATCGAACATGACTATTCTTATATAATTTAATTATTTTGAATTATAATTTCCAAAAATTAGTGAAAAATGTTATTAAAACTAACAAAAACTAAAATAAGAAAATAGGTATTTAACATAAATTTTATTTAATTTTCAATATCCTTCTCAGAATTCTGTAAGTAAAAATATTTAATACATACTTCATAGTTATCATAATGTTTTTATATTTTAAATTTTTAGTTTTTTATTAATTTTGCAAATTTATAGTAAGGAATTTCAATCAGCTTATGAAAATTGTATTTGCGTTAATTAAATGTTCTATTTCTTATCCTTCGGCAGAATCATTATTATTTGCTACTTATAAACCATTATTTTCCATTTCAATAGAAATTTACTCAGGTACAGCTGAAGAATTTTAGCTTTAGCTTTAGTTTTAACTTGTAGAAGCAGCATTTTTATTTTGTAATTTATTTTATTTTTGCATTTCAATCAATGTAAAGGCATTATTATTAAGAGAAATTTTACAGTTAGGACATGTCACTGGGTTAAATTGTACTTTTACCCATTCTTCAAAACCTATTTAAAATATGTAAAATTACATGTATAAATAAATAAATATCAAGATAAACTAATTTTACAGTGCTAATGGAAAATATGAGAACAAACAAGGACATAGAGAGGATCAGCTTATTTAAAGTCAACTAAACAAATAGAACATTCTGTATGATGGTACTAATTATCAGTATGATAAGAACTCTTACTATGCAACTTTAAAAGCTTTTATTTTTCTAATCTTTTAATTATTTGCTTTATAGTAATATTATTGAGTTCTGTGTTATCTTCCCAATCAAGGAAATAAAGTGTATTAAACTTTACTCTAATGCAATAAAGAATCTATTATTATTTAAAATAGAGGTTTTATTTCATTCTAAAAATAAATAAACAAACGAACTACCTTGTTTTTGAAGATCAGAAGAATGATCAATAAAAAGAAAATGCTAATTATAACTATTATGCAAATAACAACTATTAGTTGCTTGTCATGGTTAGTAACTGGCATAAATGTGATTGATATTTTAGAAACATCTATCTAGGCTTTTTCCATAAATTATAAAACAAATCTAAACTTTCCTCCTCCAAACTTGATCCATTTTGTGGTAGATTAGTTCAGTGTCATTGGCATTTTCGTTAATTTACATGGCTCAGAATTACTTCTTTCACCTTGAATTTCAGATTCATAACTATGGCAGATTCCTACAGCTATTTAAGTTTTTTAAGAATAATTAAAATAATTAAAAAAATGAATTTATTACTTGCTTATAAACTATCTTTTCCTTAGATGAATCCTTCATCCAAATATATTTTAATTTCATAATCGAAGTCCTAATAAGATTTATCTGTGTTGACATACCAGCTGCAAACTTAAAATTGTTCCACTTAATCATACTCTGCTCCATCTCCATCTTGGGTTTTTATTTCTATTCCTTCTTTGTTATCTCCAAGCTACTTGCTGTCTTTTTTCTTTTGATTTTTATAAAATAAAAACTCTCCTCTATACTTGTTAATATTTTAGGAAAATGGACAGACTTTTTGATGTTTAATAACATTGCAATATTCATATTTTTGATAGTCTAGTAAAGTTTTGCTGCTTTCAGAAAAGTTTTAAATCATGAATTGCTGAAAATTTGTCATCGTAGGCTGTTTATAATTATTCAGTTTTTAGCACTTTCTTTCTATTGGGTTGAAAATACAGAATGGATGGTAGGAGCAACTATAGCAATCCTTGAATTTTGAGCAGAAGTTATTATATTCTAGTTCGCTTTATTTCTCAATACACTCGGTTGCTGTATTTTTTAATTCTTTTTCACTTTAGCTATCTGGAGAATTTTAATCATTATTTTAATTGTTTTATTAGTTTTCTTTATTTTTGTTAAATTGATTTTCTTTTGTTGCTTTATCTTTAGCATCATCTAATTTTCTTATTTTATTATTTGGAGAATCTCTGATATATAAGTTAAAAGACTATTAAGTTTTATTTGCTTAAGCAGCATAGTTTAGAGTCTCTTCTAAATTATTTTGATTTTCATAATTTTAAGAATTTTAGGAGATTTCAACTTCATAAATTTATTTGAGAGAATTTATTTTCAACTTGCGTCTCTATGTATTATCTTAGAATTCTTCTTATATGGTACCTTTTATGTAATTTTAGTTAGAATTTTTTTCTTCGCATTAGTATTAGCACACTGTTTAACCAAATTACTAATTCATGGTTTAATCTATTAATTTTATATTTTGTTCATTAGGTAAATAACTTTTTTGAAATTCTGTACAAGTTTAGCATTGAGGACCTTTAAGTTCTTAGCTAATACAATTATCTTACATATTTATTAGCTCAAAAGTACTATATTTAGCATATTAATCATAAATTCTTTAGCTATTATTATTTATTTTTAAGCACTGTTGTTAATTAATGTTTTTTGAATAAGTTGAAAATTCACAAGGAATACAACCATTGTAAGTGTAAGATGTGATAACATCTGTTTCGTCTATAAATAATTAATTGTTAGGGAAACATATAGGTAGTAAATAAATAGCATGATTACTCGAGAAAATGATATAGCTTTTTGAAGTACTATCCTTTATATATTACAAATCAACAATGTATTCTGAACTTTTTTCATTTTCTGATACTTTATTATATTCAATCTCTTCTTTAGCAAGTGTAAAATTTTTGAAATCGTCCGAATTTATCTAAAAATTTATTTGAATATCTACATTTTACTATATGATGCTATGTAATGGAGTTAGGTATTTTTAACTTTTTTAAAATTCTGAAAGTGAAATTATTGTTTGTATCTTTAATTTACTATTAACTAAGAATATCAAGTATTAAGCAGGTCTGAACTTATTTATTTTAGATTCACTCTAATCAGTGAATACTCGAAGAATAAAATCATTTTGCTATTCATCAATTTAATTTGAAGTTGAATTTAAATCATTTTGAGTTTCTTATAATGTAGAGTTTTTTGGTGAGGTGGAAATAATTGCATCATCTATAGATGTTACAAATTAAACTTTTTAAGAAAACTCAAGTAGTCTATATATACTTATTTAGCTCTGCTTCCTATTGAAAATAGTAATAATGTTTCTATTTATGCTAAAAATGTCAATTTTTGTATCTATTTTAGAAACAAAATGCATTATAGTTTTTTAGTAAAAGTTAATTTAGATTTCAAATATCCAAATTCCACTATTTGTTACTAGGAATGCATTTACTGAGCCTCTTTATTTATTTAAAACTAACTATACATCAAGTATTTTATTTGTTTTCATATTGAAATTAATCTGAGATGTAGAAAATTGAATATCTGATTGCTAGCATTCAAAAGCATAAAAAGATTTCTCAGTATGTATGGATATGAAATGCAGATCTTCATCAGGCGATTAAGTAGGAACTATTAAAATTATAGACTTATTACTTTAATAAGAAATTGAACCAAATGTTAAAATTTTTCTTTTATCCTTTTAAGATTAAGATTGTTAAGTTGAGTTATCTTCCCTTAAGACAGATTCTGGCTGAATATCTTAAGATGTAGTGTTTTCGTCAGACAAACTAGTTATAAAAAATAAAATTTTTTTAAAGAAAGTTTTTAAATTTTTTTACTTCCTTGTAAGATTATTATTGAGCTTGCTCAAGCTATTCTAATCTTCCATAATGTATAATGGATCTTTTGGTCTAAATATACCATCTTCCATTTATTGTAGACATTGCAGAAAAGTAGGAGTAATATAACAGGTCTGATATCCGCTTTAAGAAATTTTCAGTATATTCTATGTTGAAGAAATATAATCAGATATTCTAAGCTTATAATAGCCCTTATAATTAAATAATACAAAAAATTATTTTTTATCCACGAAATATGCTAAATTAATTATCTAAAATTTAAAATAATATGATATTTTCATTCTAAATTTTTTAAATTTAAGCATTTGAATTAACAAAAGCTGAAATAAAACTATTATTTAATTATCAATCAATTGACTACCTTTTCTGTAGCATTTTATGTATAATTAGTAGGCATTTAAACTTATTTGATGCCTTCAATCATGTCCTTGTTTAGTATAAAGAATAATTTGTTGTGGCATTCTAGGCTAGTATATGTACTATCTGCATGAATGAGACATTTTTTTAAAAGATTAGTTTAGTTAAAGTTTTAAGGAGTGCAAATTAAATCTTTGTCGAAGTCTTCTGATTCTTCTATTAGCTTTAACTACTTGTTATAAGATGACAAACATTAATTTCTTGAAGGATAATACTTTTGCTCTATGCTATGGTAGTAAATAGTGTTGTTTGAATAAAATAATTAATCCGGACTTTTGAGATATATTTAATTGATTTGTATTGGTTTTATATCTACTTTTTCCTATCCAAAGATAAAGTTAGTATAAAAAAATATAAGAAGCAATAAGCTATATGATAATGAATACATTTTATTTTCTAGCTCTATTCTTTTTTTGCTTTAAATAATTTTAAAATCTTTAAAAAATGCTTAATATTTTATTCAATCTTCTGTTTATTATACTTTCGCTAATTAAAAATTTTAATTTCTTGATTGAGTTATTATCAAATAACTTTTTAAACATAATCTTTTTTATATAGAACTTTAATTTAATTATTAGGATCTTATTATTTTTTTAAATTGCTGCCATTTAGGATTGAAAAAAATAAATAAAACAAACTATTTATTAATAATTAATTGTAAGGATAATTAATTCCTGATCTTTCTTCGTCTTATATTTTTTGATTACTAGAAGTGGTTATTATTTTAAAAGTGCAATAAAAAAGTGTATAATTTTAAAATTAAGTATAACCTCAATGATAAAGAAAATAAAAGATTGATAATAAACCAAAATATATTTAAAAGTTTAGCATTCTTGCTTAATTAAAATCATTTTATCACTGATTTACTCTAAAAATTAAAAATATTACTTAATTCTGTGAGGAGTTTTTAAATATCAACCAGGAGTTTTGCTTATTTGTAAACAAAATTGTAGATCAAAGATAGGTTATATTATATATATTTTAGAAAATTTAAATAGTTTATTTATTGTTAAATTGATTAGATAAAGTACAAATGCTGATGAAATAAAATACTTATCTTGAATGAATAAATATATATTACATTTTTATAATTTATTTTACAATTTATCTATTTACTATTTTTTAAAATTTTAATTAAAATTAAAACATAAATCTAATGACAAGCAAGCTAAACTAATTAATTAATCAATTAAATATCGCTTATTCATTCCCTTATTTCTGATAATGGTATTTGAATTATTGCTCCTATCAAAGGAATTTGTTTATTTTTTTCTGTGATGATCACTTTTATTTAATCAGAAGCACCGTTTTAATCTATACTTAAAATTTCAGTGCTAACTGGGAAGCTTACATGTGGCAATAAAAATGGAATATTGTTGACAGGTTTAACAATTTTGTATAATTTTTAATCGTACATGTAAGTCATTACAAGATTTTAAAGACTTTGATTTCCCAAATTTTCAATCTTCATTAAAATCTTAAAAACAGGTCCTAGTCCTTAAATATCAGCTTATATACGTAAGTTAGATGAAGTGTTAATATTTCCACTATTAACGCCTATTTGGTTTTCTTCTAAAACTTTAAGATAGGATTAGGCTGTTTTTAATCTTAATTTCAGTAAATCTTTTTCTAGACATCTATAAATAGGAACAGGATTATTTCTTTCTCTTTCAGTCTATTCCACAAATAAGTTAGTTCTTTTTATTTTTAATGGGCGTTCCTCTTCGTCATTATGCAAAGCATTTTAGCTCATGAAGCTCTAATATTAAAAAAAAGTAAAAAACGAATTACTTTTTAAAGTTTTTTTAAGAAAATAAATAAAATTAAAATTAATTAAAGTAACATTTAAAAAATTTATATTAAAATTATTATTTTTATTTTTGAAATAAATTGAACCAAAGTCATGTTTGTTTGAATATATTGCTTGAATTCGTTGATTACAAATCTAAAAACAAATCCAAAAATTAATAAAATATAATGACAACCAAAGTTAGGTTAATTTTAGAAAAAGTAATTAATTTCTAAAAAAGTAAATCTATAATAAAAAATCTTCATACTTAAAAACTGAATCCTCTTTGTAGAATTCTAATATCTATTCCTTTATTCTTTAAAATCATAATTAAAACACCGTCTTCTCTCCCAAACATACCGAACTTCATTCCTTAAATCATACCCTAATTTATTTTACAATTGATTACTATATTTTTATTGAATAAATTTTTATTTATAAAAATTCTTGTCAAAAAATGTTTTACCTCTATGTTTAAAATATGAACTAACTGCTTTCCTTCATAAATTCTCAGTTCTTAGTTTTCTAATCCCATTAAATAACCCTAAAACACATTTATTTATGATATACTTTTAAATTAAATTTACTAATGCATTTTTAGCTGATCCTGCTTACATGCCTTCCAAAGCCACTATTCCTGAGTTAACTTTAAAGCTAAACTGTTTTGAACCCTAAAAAATATTTTAATAATGGTACCAAAAAAAATATGCTTACCTTATAATTGTAACAAGCAATAGTTTCATTCATAGTTCCAACTACTATTGAATTATTGACAAGTATTGATTGAACAGGTTTAGATAATAGATCGATTATTATTGGCTCATGTTACCCATTTCTAATAAATTATATTTAATTATCTCTTGTTGTAATTATTATTCTATTATCGCCTTGTAATATGCCTGTACAGATAATAGATGTAGGAGCACTAGCTATTTCATACTAATTTTTAAGAGTAAAATATAATCAATAAATAAATAAATATAAATCCTGATTCTTGATGAGCTTTAAAATATAATAAATAGATAAAATCAATTTAATAGTCATCATTATTATACTAAATTCTTTAAATGACTGTATATATAATAAATAGCTTACTGTTTTTTAAATCTACATACCAGCAGAGTCTAAGATATATAATTTTTTATTCTCAGTACCAATAACTAACTAAGATATTGCTGAATCACCCTCTTGGTAAGTATTTATTTTTGTTAAGCATGTAGGTGTATCAACTAAATTTAACATATCAATGCCTCCTGATAAAAATTACTTAATTAATTCTTATTACTTAATAGCCTTAGTTTAAATTAAAACATCAAGAGCTTTTGATGATAAACTTATATTTTGTTCATTCCTCAATTTATTCCATTAATCTATCATTTTTAGTTAAACTTCTTTTGATCCTTCTTAAAATTACTACCAAACTTCTAATTCTTTAGGATGTATTTCGATTTTAGGGAGAGGGAATTTGTACCTTGGTTAGTTATTTTGATAAATAAATATATATCCATCAACAGCAAAACACAAGCATGGAATACCTTGACATAAACATATAAAAAAAAGATTATAAAATTAATTGTTTGCTTATATTATTACCTGAAAATTAACTTTGTTCTGGATAAAAAGAGCTTACTGCAATAATTTACTCATTTACTTCAATTTAGAATTCTACATTTATTCCTTTATATCCTAAAATTTTATTTGTTGCAAAATCCCCTACTATTAATCTGTTCTCTCCATCTCTTGTTAATGGAATTAAATCCATATTATTATTGAAGGCATTAATTTTTGCCACGGGATCCCTATAACCATTTAGCCAAGGGTTAGATTTATCAGTAAGTAATATCTTAGACTTAGACATTAATTATTTGTTTCGTGAATCTATTCAAAATTTATATAAAAAACTTTAATAATAAATTAAGATATTTAATTAATAACAAAGAAATAAATAAATAAATAAAGTAAAAGTTTTGTTATTTTCATTAAATAAATGTGAATAATTCCATAATTCTAAAAATTAAATATAAAATCAGTGAATTGAATTAATTAATTAATAAAAAAGTTTGAAATATAAAATATTTTTTGAAAATTTTTAATCTCAAATTAATTTGCTTCATTCTTGAAAAAAAGTTAGTTTTATTTTTTAATTATTTTATAAATAGTTTTATAGGATATAGTAAAATCTTAGAGAGATGGTTAGATTTTGTTAGATTTGGTAAGCAAATGATATTCAAAGATCAAAATCATTAGTTTTTAATTTAAATTTTCGAAAAAGTAAAAATTTAATTAATAAGGAGAATACAAGGGCAGATGAGGAGAATTTAATTTTTTATTATGAATTAGGTATTTATTTTAATTGATTTGTTTAATTTTTTGAAAAAATACTATTTATTCATTAAAAATAATTTGATAATTAAAAATACAACATTTTCAATTATAAAATAAAGTATTGATACTTAAATAATCAAAAATTTCTTGAAAAAACAAAGAAATAAATAAAGAGGATTCGAAAAATAAGCTGATTTCCAACCATTAAAAATTGAATTTAAAGCACAAAATATAAAATGAAGTTTAAGGTTAAGAAGAATGACATTTAAAAACATTCAGAAATAGTGAATGATATTGCCTGGACAATTAACAATGAGTTATATAGGTAATCAATCTATCTATCTATTATCAATCAAATAATCTTTCTACTGAATATTTTGATTAACTATTAGCGATCTATATAATTTACAATATAACAAATATAATGAAATTATTTCTTTATCAAAAAATAGTATTTCTGATGATAACGTCATTTACAAATGGGATTGTAATACATTATAGGTAGACAATTAGCTTTTATTTATAGTTTCTCATTTTTAAATATATTATTAGCTAATTAGTTTCAAAATTAAGTATTTTTCATATTTTTAAAATAGAATGAAAAATTCTTTGAATTGGATAGTTTCCCAACCGCTATTGATTGGATGCCAGCTGGTAATAAAGGATTTAATGAGACTGTTGCTATTGGATTTAGTGATGGAAGTTTTAAGTTGATTTCAAGACTAGGCAAGCTAGAAAAAGAATTCAAGCAAGCTCATAAAGATGCTGCTGTAAAATAAGCTTTTTTTATATAATAATGAGACTAAAAACTAACCCATACTTTATTTATAAGGCTAATTTGGTTTTTAAATTTAAAATAATAATTTAGTGATAGCAATTATTTAAGTTTTAAAATAAATTTAGAGATAAATCAATAGATAAATATTGAAGCAAACAAATCTTTAAATAGAAATATTAATTATTAAATAAGCAAAATATATAAAAAATTTAACAGTTAAATTTTTTAACAAAATATTTCAGCAAATAATTTTAAATAAATATATTAATTTTATTCAAATAGCTTATTACTCTAAAATGGAACCATGATGGTAGTGAATTTGCTACTGGTGGAGAAGATGGTTCAATTAAGACTTGGAGCAAAACAGGTAATATTAGAAGTAATAGTTTAGCTCAAATTGATAAGCCAATTTATTGTTTATGCTGGAATCCTGACAGCAATGCTATTCTCTACTCTTCTGAAAAGAATATTTATGTTAAACCTCTTTAAGTAAATTAAAAAAAAAAAATAATTGCTTTATAAAGTTTTTATTCAAATAATAAATATAGCCAGGACAAAAAACTATTTCATGGAAAGCTCATGATGGTGTAGTTTTGAAAGCAGATTGGAACGCTTGCAATAATTTAATTCTAAGTGCCGGTGAAGACTGTAGATACAAAGTTTGGGATAGCTACGGAAGATGCCTCTTCAGCTCATCTCCATATGATTACGTCATTACCTCAATTGGATGGGCACCTAATGGCTTATACTTTGCTGTAGGTGCTTATAATATGTTCAAACTTTGTGATAAAACAGGGTACAAAATTTATATTTTATCTATTTTTAAATCGTTTTTATAAAACTCTTTTGAATTTAAATTAGTTGGACATACTCTTTTGATCGTACTGATTCTGGATCTTTACAATCAATCAAATGGTCTGCTGACAGCACTATTTGTGCTGCAGGTGGAGTAAACAAATTATTTTATATATAAATAGTCTTAAAAAATAAAAATATTTTAATTTTTACAGGGTTTGGGACATGTACTTTTTGGATATGTTGTTGAAAGATCTTTAACTTATGAAAACTTTGAAATTAATTTAATTGAAGACAACAAGATAACAGTTACAAATCTAATTCATGAAAATATTGAAGAACTTAACTTCACTGAAAGAGTTATCAATCTCTCTATGGCTTATGCACATTTAATTGTTAATACACATTCTCAATGCTACATTTACTCATTCTAAGTAAATAAATAAATTCAAATAATTATCTATAATCATATTAAATGAAAAATTATTTAAAATAGAACTGGAACACTCCATAAATATTTGATATTAAAGAAGCTGTTTCTTTAATTATTTAGTCACCACGTTACTTCTGCTTGGTACAAGCAGTTTCTGGAATTGTTGTATACAATTATGAAGGTAAAAAGATTTCTAATCCTAAAATCTAAGGCATTAAATTCGAATTGCTTAACTCTTAGAAACTCTCTATTAGTCAGGATGTATTAGCTATTGTTGATGGTATTAAACCAAAAAATATTAGTTTTTATGATATTGCTTCAGGTAATAAACTCAACTTCACTTTAGACCACTCTCTTGAAATACTTGAAATTCATTTGAATAACTCGGACTAAGCATCAGATAGAAAGATTGCTTTTATTGATTCTAATAGAGATTTTTATTTATCTCCCGTCCATAAAGTAAATAAATAAATAAATTCAGATTTTGAAATTGTCAAATTTAAACATTTACACAAAAATAAACAATAGAGAGATTTAATCAAACTTACTTCTATGGCAGATAGTTTCTTGTGGAATGATAAGCATGATATATTATCTTGCATAGCAGATGGAAGGCTTCAAACTTGGTACTATCCTAATGCTATATATGTTGATAAAGATTTGATGGATCTCTGTAAGAATACAAAAGTAGATTGATTGATATTTATTCTTAAATTTGTTTTAAATATTTATATATGAATAATAAAAAGGAAGCCGCAGAAATAGGTAGAATGAGCTAAATGATTAACTTCAATGGCTCTTAAGTAATTTTAAGAAGAAAAGATGGAGGATTGATCACTCTAAATATTTCTCCTTATCCAAGCATATTGTTTGATTTCTGTGAAAAGAATAAATGGGAAAAGGCAATTAAGCTTTGCCGTTTTGTTAAAGAGTCCTCTTTGTGGGCTTGTTTGGCTGCTGTTTCTCTTCACTCACGTGAACTTAACACAGCTGAAATAGCTCTTGCATCAATTGAGGCTGCTGATAAAGTTAAATATATAGAGTATATTAATGAATTACCATCTGATGCATCTAAGTAAGCTGCCTTAAGTGTATACTTCCATAAGAATCGTAAGATTTCTAATATTCTATCTTAAAATATTAAATTTAAAACTTAAAATATAGTTGAAGCAGAGTAGCTCTTGATTAAAAACAAGTTAATTTATAGAGCAATTAAACTTAATATTAAACTATATAAGTAAGATTCATTTTTGGGAAATTATTTAGTAAAATGTAATTCGAATATATTAGATGGAATAGAGCCCTAGAATTAGCAGAATAAAATAATTAGTTTGTAGATATGGTATTAGGTTACAGAAAAAGATACCTTGAGTAAGTTAAAAAAGAAGAGACAGATAAGAAATTCTTGCAATTAAAGGTATAGCTATAACTTAAAAAATTTTAAATAAATTATATAAAATTGAAATTAATATATAAAGGTTGAAGTTAATTGGCCAGATATAAAAAGCAGAATAAAAGCAGAAAAAGAAAGAGAAGCAAAACAAAAAAGATGAGATGAGAGAGGCATTTTAGCCAATTTAATAATTAATAATAATTAAATAATAACATCTAAAGATTTAATTAAATTATCAAAAGAAAGATATAAAAAAAGAAGACTTATTTTGGATTTGTTTACATCAAATACTATTAAAATTAAACTTAATTAATTTAAATATATTTTTCATTTACATTTAGCTAGCTATAATTGTATTTTATTTTAACAATTTAAGTAAGTTCTTCTAAAAATTAATTTTCATATCATTTAATTGCATAAGAGATTACAAAAGTTAATTATATTAGGTGAAACTCACTCATTTTTGTTTTTGAATATTTCTCTATTATTTAACTTCAACTTTTAACATAACTTGAAATTAATTATAAGAATTTATTTTTTTTATTTTTAATAAATGTTTTTCTTAAAAAAAATAAATAAATAATATGCTTTAATTTATTGTTTTAATTTTAATTTGAAAATATTTTTTCAATTTTTTTTGTTAAAAATAAAATATTAATTTATGATTTAATTTAAATTTTTATTAAAAATAAGATAAATACTCTTATTAAATATTTCTATTTATTTTTACAGTTTATTTATTTATTTTAATTATTTTTCATAATTTTTAGATTTTCTGCTTTTCAAAATATATAATTAGTTAGTTTGCTAGTTTGCCAATTTTATTATAAATTAGTAAATTTTATCATAATTAATTTTGCTCAAAACTTTTTACCAAAGATAAATTATTTTTAATTTAAAACTGTTGGAAAATAAGTTTAAGTAGCTGTTTAAAAGTCTAGATTTGCTTATTTAGTATTAGGACTACCTAAATAATTTACGGGAGTACCCAAATTAGAATTTGGTAACTTATTTTAAGGAATTGATGCTGTATTAGAATTTTAAAAATGATTGAACCTAACATTTTGGTTCATTAATGTATTGTTAGAATAAATCTAGTTATTTTGAATAAACATTTACTATTAATGCTACTGTTGTTATTATTATTATTATTATTATTATTATGGCTATTATGATTATGGGTAAATTATCATTTATTAGTTGTTATTATTGCTATATAGTTATTAACCTGAACTTTATAAATATTAGTTGTTAATTTAAGGAGTATTTTGCTGTTAAATTAATTATTATTATTATAATTATTATTGCTATTACTACTGTTGCTACTATTATTGTTGATTTCCTAAAAGATTAATAGCATCGGAAAATTTATTAATTGTATTTGCTTTTGCATTATTATTGTTGTTTTGGAATTGATTAAATCTTTGAGAACTGTTTGGAGATAAAACTCTATTAGTATTAGTAGTGGGAGTTTAAATATTATGCTATGGGCTAAGAGTATATGCGTGTTAATGATGAATAGGGGATGTAGCTCGTTATATGGAGGTAAGATTTTGTTAGCTTGTTTACTGATAAAGAGGAGAAGGATTTTTAAAGTTTTATTAGGCATTATTTGTTGCTTAAACGAATTTATTTTCAGCAACTTTTTGATGTAAATGCTAATTTTATTAATTTAAAGTCTTTTAAGACTGATATTATGTGTTTTATTTTGAGTTGGGTTAACTGTTTTATTGCTGATTCTTTTTTTAATTAAACAAATCCTGTATTATCGCTGTGTTATCTTTGCAAAAAAGCATAAAAGCTTGCAATTTTTCAGTTAGTCTTTTAGTATTAAATATTATTTATTTCTATTGCTATTCAAATTATTCATTTTTTCTATGGTTATTTTATTCTAGAACTTGATCTTTAGTAAAATTGTAATTATCGCTATTTGTATTATAGCTATCAGAACTATCAGGAGATTTTTCGTTTGGAGAACATGCAAGTAGTTTGTTCTTTTTTTAAAAAATATTATTTACATTATTTTATTTATTTAAAGTAAAAATATTTTCTAAAAAGAGTTTGTTTAATTAAAATTTTAATATGGTATTATGATATTTTAAATTAAATTACGTTTAAAGAAGCTTCTGAAGAAAATGCTGTTTTTAACTTATAGTCTCCTTTGTTTAATAGTTCATAGTCATATTTAGGTAAGTTTAACTCTTAGTTAATATTAGTTTCTTTTTATAATTTTATATTAGCAGAATGGGAACTAAACATATGTACTTGCGAATTTTGGTTATTTATTTGGTTATTAAAACCTGTTCCTTGAACCTGACATAAATCAGAGCTAGATCTAAACTATTAATGTTACTTTTTAGGACTCATTCTCATTTTTAAATATAATTAAGTTGAGGATTCTTCAATGCTTTGTCTTTTTGATTGTATTTAGATAGCTTAAGTGGAATGGCTTTGAATAACCTAGTCTTTTAATCTCTTTAAAGTAGAATTCTTAGATGAAATAACAAGTGGAGAATCAGGGTAATTATAATCATTAGTTATTGGATCATCTTTCTAAGCATTTTAAATTTCTAACTAATTAATAGATGTTCTGCCTTCTTGCTAGTTTTAAGCAGAAAGTTGTGAATTAAAGGTGGGTTTGTTTTATTCAAGATAAGCAACAACGCTGATAGTGTTATTATTTCTAGCTTGAGAATTATTTTATATTTTAAAATAAGCAGAGTCTTCATAAGTTAGAAGCGGCATATAATATTACTTTTTTAAAGCGGTATTATAATTATAAACTATTTTGATTACTTTTTAGTTATTAGCAGAGAACTTATTTTTTAAATTGCTATAAACAGTAGTTTCTATTTTGTTGTCAAGTAAATAATGAATTTCAATAACTTTATTGAGTGCATTTGACAGCATTGGAAGAAATTCAGGTTTTATTTCAAACCAATTTTATAATATCATATGCTTAAATTATTAAATTTCATTACTAAAATCTTTTTAATTGCAACACTGTGCTATTACTTACTTCATTATTTGAATTAATGCTTCACTAAAAGTTGCATCATTTGTAAAGTAATATAGGAATCTTTCAAATAAACTCTCTTTTGATGAAGTATTTTTCATCTAAACCAAGTCATACATGACCTTTTTGTAAGATTCTTGGAGATTCTATTCTTATATATCTTTAAGAGGTATAGAATATAACTATATTCTCTTTTGATTTACCCATTCATACATATCAAACAAAGATAAATTATAAATATCTAAATTTTCTTGCAAAATCAGCTGATAGAAATGTATGATGATTAATGATTTGAAAAAGGTCTAATCATTAAAGCTATCTTAGTAAGCAAGAATAACAAGGTTTTAATCAATTTTATTTATTTAATCTTAACTATAATTCTTTTTTAAAAATTTTTATTAATTTAAATTTCTTCTTAAAGTATAAATTTTAACTAAAGTATGAGTATAATAATATTCAAGAAAGTTATTTATTTATTTTAAAAATATTTAATGTTTCTAATAAAATTATTTAGTTCATCCAAAAAAACACTTTGAATTAATTTGAAGCTAAACTAAAACAATTGATTGCTTAATAATAAGAGTTTTTGACTTTGAGAAAAACTAGATAAAGTTAGAATAATTTTTAACATTTTAGATAAACAAAAAATTAAATTTTTGTAAATAAAAATGTTTATTCAAAAAAAAAAGTTAATTTAATAAATTAAATTTTTTAAATATTTTTAAATCTAAATTCTTAATTATTGATTTTATTACTAAAATAAAAATTAATTAAATTTTGAAAATATTTTGAAGCCTAAATAAATTTTTAACTAACTTATTCATTTATAAAATAAAAATGAATAAACTAAATTTGAAAATATTTTGAAGTCTAAATTTTCAACTTATTCATTTCGGCTAAAATAAAAATTAATTAAGTTTTTAATTTATTATTGAATTAATTACCTTGTTTTCTTGAATAAACGATTGGTATCTATATATATTCCAAAATTAGTTTTTTTCAGGATCAGTAGTATTTTTTAGATAAGAACTACCTTTAAAAGCATCTAAATTGGGTTTATTATTTTAACTCACAATTGAATTTTTGTATTCAGATTCTCTTAAATTTCCTTTATTTACAAAGATGTTCGGATTTGTAGCAATTCTTTCACTTTACTAACCTGTGTTAAACCTAAATCCTAAATTAAATCCACCTGAACCATAAAGCCCACTACTACTTTAACTTGAATTATCTTATATAAATTACCTGAATTATTCTTCCTATTCTGTTTAATATAATAAGTTTTAATTAGTTAAATAATTAATTATTTTACTTTCTTCTTATTTATTAATTGTTTGCTAAAAATTATTTTTCTGTAATTTTTCTATAATTGGATTGTCTGGAGAAATAGCTCTCGCTTTTTCAGTTTAAAAATCATAATTATAAGGATATTTATCTAGTTTAGTCAGAGAGTATCTATGTTCATTATATTAACTATTATATTAACTGTTATAACCCTTTATGCTTTCTCTTTACTAAGTTTAGGTAGTTTCATCTATATCTCTACTCGTTTTGGGTGCATTATATGTTAAGAATTTGTGGTGCTGGTGAATTTAATGGACATTTGATTTCTATTACTACTATGCTTATGTTGCATAATTTAAATTTATACCAAGTAAATTTTAGAAACTGTTGTCTTATTTTTTACTTATAAAAGTTTCACTATTTTATTTGTATATTTATAAAGTAGGATTAGTAAAAACTTAACTATTTTTTGTGGTGGCATTTTATGATAGCACTTCACTACTGCCTTTAAATTGAGATTAATCATTGTTATTTGAATTTTGTTATAAAATCTAATATTTATACTAAGAGCTTTCTCTAACTCTAGATGGAGAGTTCATATTTGATACATGCTTATGATCATTAAATTAATTTTTTATACTTTTTGTAGTAAATCTGCTGCTTATTTAACTGTCTTAAGTATTAAGTCTAGTTGAGAAATTTGCAGAAGACAAATTTTAGTTGTTCCCAAGACTATAATTCTGAGCTAAATTTTAATTGGTTTGAAATTTGTTACTGTTACCAACTAAAGCAGCATGTTTATTTTAATTTAGATCGTTTTATCCATTTTATGTATTTTAATTTGTTATTTATTACTTAGGTGAATAGGGGAAGCTTGAAAATTTTTGTAAATATTGAAAAGTTTTCCCTTAATCATCTACATTATTTGTAGGTATCACAGATTTTAAAGATTAATATTTATATTAAGGAGACTAAGTACCATCTATACAATTATCTTCATCATCTGAAAAATTTTCCCAGTTTTTTCTTTGGTTGTTTTATATTGATTGGTACTTACTTGCAAATGAAGATGTATTAATTATAGTCTTGTAATTAGCATTTTAACTCTCTTAATTAGTTGATTACTGCAAATTCGAGCTACTTTATTATTGATTTCCATTTAATCCATATGCAATTAGTCCTTAAGTTTTAATATTTTCATTTTCAGTTATCACTTTTCTTGTAAATAATGAATCTGTAGAAAGTACTTTTTTCAAACCATACTAAATATCTTCAATTTTTTTATTCTAATGATGATCAACCTTATTCAGATAAGTGCTTCCAACTTAGCTTAAGATATTCATATTCTTCGTATCATGGCTAACATTTGCAATTCCACTAGTATATTAAGAATATGATTAATTCTAAATTGTATTCTGCTTATTTTCCGTTAAAACATAGTCTTATCTTACTGAAAAATTTCCATACTTTATATCATCATACCCCAAGCTACTATTTTATTTACCTTATGGAGATAAAAATGGGAAACGATTGCGCTCTTTCTAAGGGCTTTCTCTAGGAGAAAGAAACTTATGCTAATTATAATGATGCATTCCTCCTTCATTCTTTATATATTTATTTACCAAATCCTACTATAATATCTTCTACTATTAACTGTCGTTCATTCTTGCTATTATTAATAAAAATGATTTAATCCATAATTCAAGTGATTATATAAAGGCTAATAATTAAATAATCTTTTTATTATACCTAAAATAATTTTTCAATTTATTATTAAGGATTAATCAACTTTATGCATTTTTGAAATGTATCCATTTCTTTTGAAAAATTTATAACATATTTAGCATATTTTGGTAAACAATCCTATTTGATTATTGAAATATAAAAAATAGTTACGTTGAATATTGTTAAACTCCTAATTGCTTAAAATTTCGCTTGTCCTATTTGTAAACCCTATTTTAGAGTTTTGGTTTTATACAGAGCTTACTCTGTCTCTAAATTTTGTTTATATTTCTGAATCTACTTAATCAAAATTTTAAAAATTTAAAATATTATCATTCATTTTTTTTGAAGAATCTAACAGCATATTATTTAATTTTTCTTTTATTTAAGAAAATATAAACTTAAATGTGTTTTTGTAAATTAAAATAAATGTTTGTTTGTATAAATGTTATAGTATATACTTTTTTATTTTAGTGAATATATTGCTTGTTTGTTTTGCTTTTATATTCAACACAAAAAAATACGCATGAAATATTTTTGAAAAATCTAAATGCATTATAGTTTGGTGAAATACAACACTGCTAAATTTATTTATTTATTTCATTTAAAAATTAAAAAGAACATTTAATCTAGAAATAAATTGATTAGTTTTTTTTGTGTCCAATTTCCTGAAAAACTGAAAAAGAGATTTAAAAGTATTTATAAATTTAAAACATCATTTTAAATCTAAAATAAATTTAATTATATCTTTCTCTTAATTGATATACATAATTCAAAAACGATTAAATATTATCAATTAATAAGTAGCTAACAATTATATGGCAAATTAATAATTCAATTAATATTTAAAATAAAATTAATAAAAATGAATGAATTAACTTAATTAGAATTGTCAAATTGTTCAATAAAATAAAAGACAAAATAAAAATTTTTTTTAACATTTAACAAATAAATTATCTTAAATAGAAAATGAAATATTTGAAAATAAAAAAGACAGACAATTATAAAATACAATAGTTTTGGGTAATAATAAGATTGCAAATATCAACCAAGCTCATAAATATTTTAGCATAATATAAAATTAATTTGTAAAATAAACTAACTTTCAACAAGTTCTATCTAAAAGTTAAAAATAAATTACAAATATTAATATTTAATCAACTCCTAAATTTTAAAAAAATAAAATTAAATTAATATTTTTTTTTTCTAATAAATTAATGCCCTCTTTTATTAACACCTTAGATTAATTTTATTCTAAATGTTATTCATTTGCCTTAAATTGAAATTTTTGCAAAGTGTTAGATTTAATTTTTAACCATAATTAGCATAAAAACTCTCATTTTAATCAAGAGGAGGTGGTAATAAATGAGAAACGATAACATTTAAAAACAGAAAAATCCTAGCTTTTAAATAATTAATAAATAATATAGATAAGACACCATAGAATTCTGTGTATAATTAATGGTAAATATTTAGCATAAAAAAATATTTAAAATTGAAATATATATAAATATTAAATATTGATTAAAAACTTAAAATCGAACACAAAAATAAAAATAGTTATTAAACTAAAATTTTAAGATTATTAAAAGGAAAAACATAAAAAGTAATTTTGAAGAAAAAAAATGTATTTGGTTAATTATTTAATAAATAAATAAATAAATAATTTATTGATAGATAGATAGATTATGAACAAAGGATATTAAATATGAAAATTATATTTAGTAAAATAATATAAAATAAATCAAAGAATAGAAAAAGTATTTAATATTATCAATTGAGTGTTAGGTTTTCAAGCATTTTAATATAATCATCTTTTTTACTTATTTTATCAATTGCTTCTGGCTATAATTCTATACCATTTTATTATTTTTGTTCTAGCTATTCTATTTCTCTTATTTTTTTTTATAGCTTTTTCTATTCTTTTTCTTTATTTACTAAATCAGTAGATACGATATTTGAGATTTGGCTATTAAATTATTACTTGCTTTATTCTTTTGAAGAATTCTTTTAATTTTCATCTTCCTTTGCCTATTATTATTATTTACTTTAGCTTACCTTATTGATACTGCTATTTTATTACTGGTCAGAAATTTACTTTTACTAATTATCATTTTACTTAGTTTACTAAACATTAGAATTCTAATTATTTTTAGCTTAGTCTTTGCTGATATTTGTATTTTTGCTATCCAATTTATCTATAAAATCAGGAAAGTCGCCTTCGTTAAGTTTATTATAATTGCTAGATTCATTATTTTACTTATTGTAATTATTTGAGCGAGTGATTATAGTTCTTTAATTATTATCTTGTTTTTCTGAATTATTAGACTAATTTTAATAACCATTACTTTATTAATTTCTATAATTAAAGCTGCGCTAAATGTAATTTTAATTTTTGCCATCACTTTTAAGTTTAAAAAAAATTTCTTAGTTCATATTTTATAAATTTCTTAATTACTTTATTTAACTGTTTTAATGGTTTCTTTAGGGTTCTTTATCTTGAATTTATTTTCCATTATCTCCCCTGAAAATATTTTAAAAAGAATATATAATTTTTTAAAATTTGCTTGCTAAAATATTATTTCAGGTTTAATTATTGAAATATTTATAATTGTGTAAATATCATAAATTATTTTGAAAAATACCTTCTTGATGGAATTACATATTTTTAATGTTCTAAAAGATTTACAAATCCCTCTCTTATTTTTATATCTTTTCGAAATGTGCCGTCAGATCTTTGAGAACCTTTTATTATGTTTTGCTGTTGCTAAGTCTCTTCTTACTTTTAATTTTACCCTTCTTAATTACTATTATTATTCATTTTTAGTTAATTGGTTATTTTTTTCCTATCTATTTTCTTTTTTCTTACAAAAACTGAAGTAAAAGATTATAATTCTATTTAATTTTTATATTTCCACAAAAACCAATAAGTCTTACTTTTACATGTGCTTCATAGGTAATTATAATATTTAATTTTGTTAGAAACTCGTCATTCACACTTAAAATAGAGATAAATTTGCCTATATTATGCTAATGAAGGGATAGATCTATACTATGTTATAATCATTATTGTAAATTTTCATTTACCATAAAAACATAAATTTCATCCAAATATGCTTTAGGAACACAATTTCAAAATACTTCTATTTATTTTTGTCAATATTTAGCTTTTTATTTTCTACTTAGAATTTATTCAGCTTAAATTATCAAAAAAAGGTCTAAATATTTATCCTTTAAGTATCTGATAAAAAATAAATTTATTTATAGAATTGATAAAATAAATTAAATTTATTTGAATTTAATAAACTAATATTTTTTTAATAAACAATTCTGCAGTAAAAATTGAAGGATAAAAATTTTAAATAATTATTTCTTTGATAAATTTTATCTAATACTGAAATAACTTTTTTAGAAAAAAAAACTTTCAATGCTTAATTTTGATAAATTGATTGTTAATTCATAATAATAAAGAATCTTTGGAGTGTAATAATTTTTAAGTAAAATTAAATTGTTAATTATATTTAATGGATATTGAGTAGGATAGAAGGGTAATTAAAGATACTATTTATCTTTTTTATTTTTAAAATTATATGTAGCCAATAAATTAATAAATATAGCTGTTAATAAGAAATTAATTGTAATTAAAAATACATAAATATAGAATAAAAAATGTATCTATCACCATCTCCTAACAGAGGATCATACCTATTAAACACAGAATAGAAACAAACATCAGAAGATTACTTCAATAGTAGTCCTCATAGCTAATACAGTAGCTCCAAGCAAATTGATAAGAAATAGCGCAAAGCCCACAGTATCAATGAAATGATCAGAAAAGTTGAATAAGAAATAATTAGTAATATTTATTCTTAATGCTATAAAAACTATAAATAAAATATTTTAATTTTTTAATTATTAAAAGACTCTGAAATGAGCATTCATTAAAATCATTTAGATTAAAAAAGTAAATCATCAAATCACAGTTGCAATAACTCCTTTTCTAGCGTACTTCAACACTAGTAATAAATGCAATAATAATTGAACACCCACAATTTATAATCGCAACCTAATTTTTTGTAGTCAGCTAGTCCATGCTAGTAATCTAAATAAATAAATCATAATAACTATTACTATCCTACTCAGACACATCATGGATACTATATACCTCCATCTAAACATAATTCATAAACTCATAGTATAGATATAGCTAATAAAACAAGTATAGATAGCTACTAAGATAATGTTAATAATATAAGTAGAATAAGCACTACTAAGTAATCTATTTTCCCACAGAATACAGTTCCCTCTGCTAGCAGTAGCTCTCATATCTTTCCTTAGTAGTATGTGACTATGAAAGACTTTAGAAAAGTTCTAGAAGAGTAGCTTGCTATCAGAGAATAAAGCATAATCTAATAAATTAGCTCATGCCTAAAGGAATAAATAATTCCAGAAATCAAAAGACAAGTTGTTAAAGAGTTAGACAAAAAAAAACAATAGATAGATGCATAATTGTAAAATATTCATTAAGTAGTCCAGGAAAATATCTCAGTCTAATAGTTGGATGATAAAATTTACAATCTTAAAATGAGCTTTGATGTAAAATTTTTTTTTTTGGTTTGATTTACAATAAAAACTTTTGAAAAACAGAAATCAAAGTTTCTCAAAGCACAAACTGAATTGAAAACGTAGACTCTTGACTAAAAATACTAAAATTTAGAAGAAAGAATAAATAAGATTGAAGAGAATACTTTTGAGCATATTTCCATCTTTGAGCAATACAAACTAGAGAATCAGAAAGTAATTAATAAATTAATGATAATGCTAAATAATTATAAATAAATAATAGACTATTAGTGATTTCAAGCAATTCAATAGATAAGTATGCAGAATAAATGAAATAGTTGAAAAACTCTCTAGAAGTTATATAAGTTTAGAATATAGTGTCAGAAAGAATTATGATGATATATGTTAAAAGATAAATGAGTTAGATTCAACAGAAGAAGTTCCATTTAACATTAAAAAAGATAAATATTCTCAAGGACTTATGAAAGAGTTAAATAAATGCTTAACTAAAGATAGTAATTAGGCTGATACTTCTTCAAATTAAACAGAAAAAATTTCTGAAATTCAAGAAAAATAAGAACCATATTGTAATAACTATAAAATTAACATAAATTAAAAAAATTTCAACCCTTAGGTTTAATTAAATGAGTAAAATCAAAACAATATTTTCAACTGCTATGATAAAAATATTTAGCGAGTCCTATTAGAAAGCTTTGAGGAATATGATATTTCACCAACTTTGGGTAAATCAGCTTCTAAAAAATAGATGAGCTCAGATAAGTGTAGAATACAACCAAAAAACTAATAAAATGAAGATTATATTAAATAAATAAATAATGAAACGACCAATGAAAATGATTACAATTATGATTATGATTATAGTTCAAAAATAAGAGAAGTCAATATTTCAAACAGGAATATATCTCAGATATTGAAGTTAAAAAGTAAATTAGAAAATAAAGAGTTGATCCAAGAAGAAATAGCTGAATAGATTGAAGAATCGAATGATTAAGAAATACCAAGAGCTGAAACACAGCAATCGATTGATATTCATTATGTCAAAAAAGGATTGCCTTAAATATTTCCTTTAGTTTAATCAACTAACTTTATGTAATATGAAGAGAATTCAAATTTTTAGTACTAAGAAAATGAATCCCAATAAATAATAAATGCAGTATAATCTATAGCTTGCTCTGAAATGAAATGCATAAATTAAAATGAAATTGTATCTTTAGATGACCCAATAAAACTCTCAGAATTAGATTTAAATCAATAAAACTCTATTTTAAACCAAGAAAAAGAAAGCTCTTAAAATAATTTTGTATTAGGAAATTAAGTTGAAAGCCTTAATATTTAATAATTAAATTTGTAAGAGAGCAATTCTTTGCATAATGAAAACTTAAATACTTATAATAAAAGTAGCTCAAGTCACAAAAAAATAAATGAAAATAGCTATCATTCAGCCAATAAGCATTCATCAGGATCATTTAATTAATGCCCATTATAAAATAATAACTTCAGTGTAAATTTATTATTCTTAAATTTTATATTAAAATATTTTATTTTAGATAAAAAAGATTGATTCAAGCATATAAAAAGAATGTCAGGACCAATAAAACATATCTATTAACTAAAACAGAATAATTTTATAATCTAAAAACATAGAAGATTTAATTTAAAACAAAGTAGATAACAATATTAACTTTTCTTTAAATGATTCACAATTTTGAATATTTGTAAATATTATATAAAACTTCTTTATTTTTGTAAATCAATTCATATGAAATATATGAAAATTTATTAGTTAAAAATACACATTTTCACATGAAAATAAGTAGGTATTCTACTATTAAATTTAAATTCATAAATTTTCAAACGAAAGTAATCGAAATAATTTATGATTAATTAATTTATAATTCAATAATATTTTGCTTTTTTAATTAACTTATAAATCAAACATATTAAATGATTAACACATATAAATTATCTTATTGTTTGCATTATTTTAATTGCTTGAATGAATTTCAGCCAATAAATTTTTAAATTTAAATTATCTATTGACAATTTGATTAGTACTTAGTTCATATCAATATTTTAATTTATTTTAATTTTAATTTTTATTGTGAAGTTTAATTTAAAAAACGAATTAGCAATTAAAAAATGAAATAATTTTATTATTTTCTTAGTTTAATTTTAAAAAAATAATTTCGTTTTGTTGAAAAAACAAATTCTTTCAATTTATTTTATTTTTAATTCCTCTTTAAAAAAAATTAGATTGATTTTATAAAAATATTATTTGAATAAAATAAATTTTCTTCTTATTAAATTTAGGTATCTTTTTTGAATAGTGTTCAGTAAAAAAATTTAATTAATTAAGATGGATTTTTATCAAATAAAATTTATGAAATTCCTTTTTACATGAATAAAAATAAAATTAATAAAAAATAAAAGGTTAGAGATATGATTTTGTTTATTTATATATTAATCTTACAAAGAGCTGAAAAAGGAAATAAAAATTTAATTATTGGATAAGATAGAGTGTTAATTAAAAAAATCAACGACTAAATACCAAATTTAGCGAAGTTTTGATTGTTAATTTTCAAAAACACAAATAAATTATAAATGTAATATCAGATGTGTTATCAATAAATAAATCAGTGCATATAAAACTCAAATAGATAGATATTGATTGTATTGTATTGTATTTATTGTTTATTAAATATAAAGGTAAATTAATAACTAATAAATTATATATCTAAATTAATAGAAAAATTAATATTTACTTTATATTCAAAAAATATATAAAACAAAAAAAGTCAAACATACTCTCTTCTCTTAATCTTAAAAAGTAATAATATTTTTTATTAAGACCTCAAAAGTATTAGCTTAGTTAGATATTAAAAACAAGGGCAAATAGCATTAAAATTAGAATCAGTCACCTCTAACATATAATTCTAATGCAAAATTAAATGACAAGTAGCATCACAAATAGCAGTTTAAGCAATGGCAGTTCTAACATTACTAATTAAATCTAATCTCCTTAGGTGTCAAATCAAAACTACTTTTCAATTAGAGGGCTGAATTGTATTTTCACATCTTCTATTCCATGTTCCAGCAACTAATCCTGTAATCCTTATATTGTTATGAAGATTAATGGATAAAATATTATTAGCTCAGTTTGCAAGGTCGTAAGTAACTCTGCTTTTTGGAACGATTGCTTATCTTTGAGAGTTGAATAAGACTAGCTAGAAAAGCTAATCACTGTTGAAATACATAATTATACCTTGTATTAGACTGAGAGAGATCTTTTTGACTCTAGTTATGATGAAAAAGATTATCTTGGTGGTGGAATTATTGATTTAACTGATGTTATTTCTCAGCGCGTTCATAACAAATACTATAATAACAATAGCAATAATAGTTTTACCATTTTACAAAGCAATAGCTAAACAAATATTAGCAGTGTTGTTGATGGTAAATCCTCTCAGTTATCAAATATTACAGGAAGCATAATTAGCAGTGGTTCAAGTAGCAACTCTTCTAATAACAATTAAAACAGTGTAGTTTATTTAGGATAAACTAAAATTATTAATAAGGAAGGTATAGTGATTGGCTCTCTTTAGTTTAATATGCACAAAGATAACTAACAAAATAGTAACAATATCTACTCTAATACTACTTCTACCTAAAATACACAATAAGTGGTATTAGACGAAAATTACAAATCTATAACTACTAAATTGAACGAAATAATACCTCAGATCAACAAGAACATGCAAATGCTTTAATAGTCTATTTCTTATCATAATCAAGCAAAACCAACTGAATATATGAATAAGAGAGATACTTTCTATGAAGAAAAAGAATTTTTAACTAATAAAAATACAATCTAGACCCCAAGTAGTAGCAAACAAATCGTTTTTAATAACAATATGGTATCTCAGCCCATGAATTACAATTTAAAAAACAACCCTTATCTTATTTATACAATGAAATCCACTATTACTGAGCATGAAGATTAATCATATACTAACACTAACTATTAATACACTCAGCAAAATGTTGAAAATTCTTAAACCCCTCGCTTATACTCATATAACACTATACAATTAGGAGAAGAAGATAGAATTAATTAAAATTATGGAAATAGTAATTCTATTGATGAAAGCAATTCTTCTAACTTCCAAGAAGATTGTGATTAGTATGATTAAGCTTCTAATTATTCTTAAGATAATGAAGCTTAATAGGAACAGATTCATTAAATTGCTTAAAATTAGAAGAATTCTGAATAATTATTATTGCAACCAAATATTGCAATGAATGAATATTAAAATACAAACACAGTCATCTCTCCTTTAAGAGATATTCATGATAAAAATTGTATTTCTTCCCTTTCTCTTTCATAAAATGGTAAAAAATATGTCGGATTTCAAAGCTAATTTGGCTAAGCTGTTTAGTACCCTCAAATTTATAGCTAATAACAGCATTAACACATACAATAGAATTAAGTAGGTTTAATTAATTTGTAAAATATTTCATATTAGTAATATACAGGAACTGCACCAACCATCTCTACCTGCTCATAAAGAAATAATTAAATCAATTAAGTTCCATACTCAAATTTTTCATAAGCAATCTAAGTCTTAGGCTAGAATTCAATGAACACTTTACCTAATCAATCAAACCAATTTTAATTTTAAAACAATTTCATAAGAACTGTTTAATCTTAAAAGACAATAGTAAATAAAATACAACAAGCAACCCCTAATCTTAATCAGTATCCCTCTCCCTCTGTTATACAGTATCAAAATAATGGTATAAATTAAATAGCAAATACAACAAACAATACTGTGGCTACACCTGGAGCAATTTAAAAAGTCAATTTAGGAGTTTCAACATCTCGTTAACCTTTTAGTGCTGCTGCTACGTAAGTTTATTGAAAAATCAATAATTTTTAACTTATTTTTTTTAATAAAAGTCCATTTAAGAACCAAAGAAATGCCTAGAATTTCTACTAACCATTTTGATTCGCTTTGCTTTTTATTTCCTTAAATATCTTCTAATATCTTAATAGATATCTTTAAGATTTCAATTTTTAAAGAAAATTTTTATATTAACCACAAAAATAAATATATTCCAACTCTAATAATAAAAAATATCAAGCTTAATTTAAATAAAATACTTCTTTTTCTTCTAATTTTTCTAGAAGCATAAAGAAATTAAAAATTTAATGAAAAATTAAAAATATTTTAATGAATTTATAAATATATTTTAATCACTATCTATCTATAAAATTAAATTAAATAAATAAATATGTATTTATGTAATTATTATTAATGTTTAATGTGTTATCTCATTTATCAAAAATTTTATTTTAAGATTTCCCAAATAATTTATAAATTTAAAATTTTAATGAATAATATAATAATCACTCAAAACGAAAAGACATCAATATATGATATTAAGCAGTAAATTGTTTTAGAATATAGGTTAGTTTTTAGATAAAGTACATATATTTGAATTATAAAAAATAATTTAAATATTTAATTTGAAATCTAATTGATTAAAACAAATTAAAAAATTTAATAAGTATTTTTTTTCTTTCATTTTTTAACAACTTTCTTATTAGTAATTACTGGTTTAGATATTGTTTGTTTAACTAAGGTAGGTTTTTAATTAGATTAGACAGGCATTTTTACAATACCTGATCCGAAAAACCAGGTACTTTTAAATTTAAGTGAATGAGAGCAAGCTTTATTTTCAAGTATTCTAAATAATAAAACTTTAGATTCTTTAGGCTCAAGCACAACTTTAATCTTTGTTTATTTTGATATCTTATCAAAATCAAGTAAATCTAAATTGACGAATTCAGCAACTTCTATAGTTTCAGTAAATTACGTAACACTTTTATTTCTATATGATATGAAAGCATAACCAAAAAGACTAGAGAAATCTCTAACAACAGTTCCTGTTCCTTTAGTGTTATCATAAACCTATTTTTAAATGATTAATAATTAATTGATGAAATATGAATATTTTTAACATTTACCTTTGTATTCCACTCAGGAGAGGAATCTATTTTTTGAATATATAGCTTAAATATAATTTCTATTAATTCGGACTCTTTTACCTTTAATTGTAAAATATTAAAAGCAGGAATAATCGATAAAACATTTTTAGAGTATGTTTAGAAAGTGAATTAGTTTTTCTATGGCGCCATCTTTTCATCAATCTCTACAAAAGCTAAAAATTCTCCACTAGGAAGATTTTAAACTTCAAAGAATACTTATTGCTTATTGGAAAAAGATCCTCCTAAAACTTCAATAATTTGCTTTGAATCAGAGTTAATTTGGGTAATAATTAGTCTTGCAGTCTTGTAGTAATATGTTTGGTCATTGTTTCCTTACTTATAAAATTTTTCATGTTTTTATATTACTGAAAAGTAGCAGTGATTTCCTTCAACCAAATTCTAAATATAGAAATACTCCCTTGTTTTGTTTAAAGTTGTATATGATCCACATATATATCCTGGGTGTGTGTGGCAAACAGTGACTACTTCGAAATTAGCAAGAACTTCTTATTAAGTCATCCAGATTACACCATTTTTTTAACGTAATTATTCGCCAATATTATTTTCCATAGTTTGATCTTAAATTTTATTCATTTAAAAGTTATAGCCTAGAGGATTTTTTAGTTTTAATAGCTTGACTTGTTAGCCTTTAGAATTCATAACTTCTCTAGCGTCTTGTATTGTAAAAGAATGCTTAGAGTTTATGTCATTAGCAGATACTTTTGAACTGATTGTAAGTATAAACTGTTTTTATATTGATTTTTTTATTAAGTCAAAAGCTTCTCCGTAATTCTTTTTAATGTCTATATATTCTGTAGGAGACCCAGTTAAATCTCTTAAACTATCAAAGCTGTAGCCAACTTCAATGTTACCATAACCGCCGTAGCACTTTTATTATAAATATAAAATTGTCTAATTTTACATTAATATTTAAGAAAATTACTTTTGCATAAGCTTTTTCCAATAATTATACCCATATTCCATTTCTTATTGATAATGCAAAGCTAGGTGAGTAACTATTTTATTAGCAAACTAAATAGTCATCAATAACTATTTATTTCCACTCTCCACTCTCACATAACCAAATTCCATATACGCATTTATCATTTTTTTATTTAGAAACAAATAAACGGGCGCAGAATTCTGGATATTCTGCTATTGCAATTATAGATGATATTAAATAACAATCGCCAAGTCTTCCTTATTGAATTTAATTAGGTTCGATACCTAAATCAAAGATGTTAAACTCACTAGTATAAATCTCACTTGCTCTTTTAAAGCAATACTATCCTTGTTTTTTAATTACTGATTAATCGTTTGGGAACGTTTAGTCAGTAAATTTTTCTCCATCTCCTAAATTGTAATAAATCATATCAAAATCATTTTAGAATTTACTAAAGTTAAAAAATAGATTTTCTTCACTTTGAACTATTTTTAAAAAAAAAAGTTATTAATTTAAATATTTTATCTAAGCAAATTACCTGAATTGAATAAAGCATTCCAGTGATAAATCAATTTAGGATCTGTGATATTCTTTTAAAAAAGGCTAGCATGTTCTTTTTAAAAGTACTTAGAGAAGGATAAATACAAATTATTATTTGCTTATTAAATATTATTTATCTTATCTTCGCTTTAATATACTCTTTCAAATAAATTGTTGTTTTTAATTATTTATTAATTATTAGGTAAAGAACCTCCTATTTAGATTCCTTAGCCGCTAAAAGAAGAGAAAGAAGAGGGTTGCGATGAGCTATTGTTTTGATTCTAATTGGGGTTACTATCTTTAATTTGGTTTTGGTTGTTTATATTAGGCTGATTTGTATTAGAATTATTTTGAATATTATTATAAAACTAATTGACATTATTTACACTATTTAAAGCAGTAGCAAAGGTTGTTGGCCCACTTTAGCTGCTGCTTTTTTAATGATAAGGAACATTAAAAGCTTAATTTTAATTTGGTTATAAAACCAAATTCTAGTTGTCCTCAGTTTATGGTTTTTACTAATCTTGGTTAGGCTATTAAGGATTAGTACCAAATAGATCTTGATCATTATAAAAAGCCTCCATATTCATTAGAGTTTATTTTGCCTAAGAAAAACTAGTTTTTCCAATTTAATTATTATTGTTTTTATTTTTTTGTTCTTATGCCTTGTTGGTTTATTGTTAATTAAGATTTTTTCTCATTTCTATAGCTTATTTCTACTATTTAGATTTTTTTTTTTTAATTTGTTTTATTAATTATAAAAACAAATAATTAACCCTTAAACTCGAAATTTAATTAGATTTTCATTATTATATAGAAAAATGGCATAGAAAAGTTATTATCAGATTTCATAAAGTCAAAACATACTCTTTTATAGGATGGAAATATTTTAGTTTATTATTTGATCTACCAATAAATGACATCACTGAAGAACATTTAACATATGTAAAAAATGAATTTTTAAGAAATGGATTATAAAATAAAAGTATGGATAAATTGATATCATTATAATTTTTGAATGATAAACCAGTTTTGTATATATTTCTATAACAAAATATAGTCCTTTAATTTAATTAATAAAAAAATATTAGACACTCTAATTATAAATATAGACAATCTATTTGCTTTATTATATGCAAAAGAATAAAATAGACTAAATATAACTTTTTGAATTTAATTTTTAATAATCTTTAAAAACCTTTCAAAAAATAAAATGTTTTATATTCAATTAAAGTAGTTTGTGTTATAATTGGAATTTTTTTCTTAAAAAAATAAAACTAAAGTAGAATTTAACATAGAAACAATATTTAAAAAATTTTTATGTATTAAAAATTTAATAAAATTACTTACAAAAAAAAAATGGAAATCAAATATTTTATTTAAAAGATTTGAATTATTTTGAATTTGAGATTTTAATAAAAAATAATAAATACTTTTTAAAATTTTAAATAAAATGCCTATTTTTAAACAATGAAATTTCAAAATGTTTTTATTTTATATATTTTTAATTCATATTAAATTTTTTGAGTTAGAAATATATTATTAACTTTTATAAAATAAAGTAAAATTGTAAAGCTCTTTTTTGCTAGTCAAATTTCATGTTATAATGTGGCTACCTCTTTTGTAATTATTTTGGTTATTTTAAGTTGCATTTAAGTTTTATTGATTATAAAAAGTAAAAATTCAATAAAAAATATTATCTTATATTTGAAAAAGTTGATTCTTTTTTTTCATTAAGGTATTTTTTGGGATAAAATCTATGATTACTATCAATTTAATTATTAAGATAACTATTCAGCAATAATATTTATTTTTAATAAACTTTCTATTTTTAATTAACTTGAATTATTATAAAAAAACATAAAATTAAAATTGTCTATCTTATTATAAAATTTTAGATCAAATTCTTACCAATTTATTAAAAACTGAATATAAATAATTATCAGATTTTTTTTTGAGATTGATTCATATGTTTTATTGTTTAAAAAATAAGAGAGTTATTCTGATGAATATTTTTCATAGTTATTGAGTTTTTTAAAATACATAAGCAGAGCCAAAAATAACTAACTATCTTATTTGTCAGTAAAAATTACTATTTAACAAACAATTTCTATTTAAATTTTTCACATCAGATGAAGTGAATGGAATTTTTGCTACATACTAAGTTATACACTTGAATATTTGGGTAATATATTTATTATTAATATATGATTGATTGAGTAATTAAATAAATTTGAATCAGTTAATTCTGTATTTTTTGTAAAAATATAAATTTTAAGAAAAGATAAGAACCTTAATATTTATAAAATTCAATTAACACGCTATAAAAAAACAAAGAAATAATAATATTTATGAAAAAATTAAAAAAACACTTTTAGTTTTTGTAAGTAATATTTTTCATGGTATAGAAGATAATATTCTAAAATCAATATCATTACCCTTTTCTTGATTTTAAAGTCTTAATAAAAATTATGAAAGTTTTTATTATTATATCTCGTCTGACTAATATATTATAAATTATTCCTCCAAGTAACTTAGTTTTTTATCTTTAGCTTTTTTATAATTTATAAAATACAATTCATTTTTTTAATTTAAATCTAACTTACTTAGTTGCTCTAGGTCATTTGGGCTTATATTTTTGAAGTCTGAGTCTAAAAAATCTGAAGAAAAACCTAAAAGCTTTATAGCTGCTAATTATTAGGAATCTAACATAAGCATAACAGCCTTTTTAAGGAATATAACATCTTTATAAAATGAAAAAATATTTAAATCTTAGTTAACATGTTCTAAAATTATTTTTTTCTGTTGCTCTCCAAGATCATCAGATATTTATTAATTTTTCTTCTTATAAAGTCTGTTTAAAATAATGCAAAAATAAAATCATAAATTTTAATTGATAAATGAGCTAAAATAAATTACTTGAAACTAAAAATGCTATTCATAATTTATTTTGTCAGGCTTTTACTTTGAAGTGCCTTTAGCTTATTAATATTGTTATCCAAGTAACCCAAGTCATTAGGTTCTTAAAATTTCCTATCAGTTAAAAGATAAGCATAAGATTAACCTTTTGTTTATACAATTTATTGGTTAGTTGCTTAATTAAAAACCACTGTACTAGGTTATTTGTTTAAATTTGTATTTTCTTCTTATATCATTTAATTTTATGGGCTTCTCTCCTGAGGTGAAATATATTAGTTGTTAAAATTAGTTATTATGTTTTCCCTCTATTATGGAGTAACTGCCTCTTCATCTTACATAATGCTTTATTATTATTATATTTTTAAAAAAATATCTTAGTTATGACTAATATTTAGCTTTTCTCTTACATTAAATTTTTCCTCTTTTTTTATTTCCAATTTTTTTTCTTATTCACACAAATTTTTTTCACTCAAATCAAATTAAATTTAAGAATTTATTACTTGTTTATTTTTTTTATTATCTAATTGCTTTTTAAACTTGAAATCTAAGTTAGGAAACTGAATGCAATTATCATTTGGCTCTTCTTTATTTTCTACGAACTGATCGCAATTGCTTTCAATTAATTCAATATCTTACTTTTTATCATTATTAAGTTCTTAATTACTCATCTAATCACTTTTCATATTTCCATTCTTTACAGGGAGGTTAATTAAATTATTACTCAAAATTTCATTTTCATTTTTAGATACTTATTTGTTAATTAGAGGGGATTATATTTATTGAAGAAGTTTATTTTATTTGAGTATACTCAAGTATTTACCAGTATAAAAGTTTTTTAAGAACAGCGTAAAAAAGTCATGTTCTATTCGTTTTGATGAAATTAATCGTCCAATAATACCCAGTAGTAACAAGAGAGAGAAAATACCATTTACAAGAGCTAGTATTTATGGAAGTGTTGAGTATTGAATTTGTACTCTCTATATAATTTCATCGATTTAAAGCATAATCAAGCTGTATGGGCCTTCTCCATCTTTTAGGGCTGACTACCTTTACATACTTTAACTAATTTGATTATATTGTATAGGAGAAGAATATTTGGATTCATTTTATATAATGAGCCCTTATTTAACTGAAGTAGTTTGAGTTTGCATATTTAAAATAGTTATGATTGATTAGCTAGAAAATGTATAAATATTAACATTCCTATAGTTTACTTACATTTCTTAAGATGTTGTATTGTATTAAGAAGTGAATATTTTAAATTTCAAACCAGCATTTACGCCATTGACTAATGCATCACTTTCAGCTTAACTAGCACAGTTATCAGGAATTGTAGTTTTAACTGAATCCAAGTCTAAACAGCTATATGTAAATATTTATATTTAAGAATACAAATTCTATTTAGTATTAAGAGCAAATGTATAATTTGAAAGGCTTGAAAAATCTAAACACTGATAACCTTAAAGACTTGGGTTAGTACAGTTAATTACTTTAATAGGAATAAATTAAGAAGTGTCATTTGTTTAATAGCGAAAGAAGGCCATATAAATAAGATATGTCTTTGTTGCATTGGTGTAAAGTGCATAAGATTCACCAGGATCCATTTTAAAACCAATCAAGTCATTATTTAAACCTGTCTCTACTAGTCCTTCAGTTATAAAATTTTGAGATCTAAAGTTGGGCTCTATTTAGTTACTTGAAAAAAGCATAATTTCATATATAAAATATGCTATTGTTGTCAGTATCACAAAAGAAGATAAAGCAAAACCAGTTAAAGTTCCTTTATTTGGCTGATTATGCCCTACATTAAATTAAAATTATGAAGAAAATATGTCTAACTTTTTAAAAATTGATTTCATTTTTTTTATTAATTTAATTCAAATTTAATTATTTATACAAAAAGATTGAAGTTTATCATAATTTTATTGGTATGAATTGTTTAATAAATAATAAGACTATTAACTAATCGCTATTATCCTAAATAATTTGAGTTTTTATAAAAAATGTGATATAAGAAATATTATACAAGATTTATGGAGAATCTATTAGATAAATATAATTATTATTTTTGTTATAAAATAACGCTAATCCTCATTAACTAAGGTTTTTGTATTCATACCTCTTACTAAGATTTTCTAAACTAAACAAATTAAAAAAAAGTAAAAACTTTTAAATTTCATAAGCCATTAATTTGTTAGTAAATAAAGTAATTAAATATTAATCCAAATATGCTATTACTTATTTAAAATATTATTTTTTATTTATTTATTTATTTATTTATTTATTTATTTATTTATTTATTTATTTATTGATCTTTAAAAAAATTAAAAAATCTTAGAAACTTTATAAATGATATTTTATTTAGAACTAGTAAAATATATCTTTATAAATCTTAGAATAAATATTTTAAAAAAAAATTGGTAAGAGGTTAATCCTTTACCACCAGAAATTAATTAAAAAATAAAAATTTATTATTTATTTACATAAAGAGACTAAGCCTACTATTAAGCTATCACTAGTTATTAAAAAGCTTTGATTGCAGATCATTTTTATACTGTAAGAGTATTAGGGAGAGATTTATAAAAATAAAAAACGTTTTAAAAAATCTAAACTCAAACAGAACTGCAGTAGAATTAATCTTTTACTCTGTTAAATTTTCTATTAATTAGCTCAATTAAATTAAAAAATATTAGAAAATAAAAAAAATCTTCTTAACTTTTTAATGATTCAAAAACAAAGAAAGTAATTCGAATAAAGAGATAAAATTGTCTTAAATTTTTTCTACTTAAATAAAGGCATTCTAAAGTATTCAAATATCTTACATTTCAAAATAAGATATCTCATGATCTCAAAATTGTAAACTATCATACAAATTACTTTTTTAATAGTACACATTTTAAATTATCAATAAAATAATTATTTATTACTTATAAGCTTCCAATATAATTAATTACTCTAAAATAATCATAATTTATTTTATTTTGAGTTTTAAAATAAATATTTATTACTACTTTTAACATTTATAAAGGAGATATGGTTGAACAGTAAATGAATATTCTTAATTTTTGATTGATTGAATAATTAAACAATTGATTTTGTTTTATTTTTAATAAGTAAATACTTTAAGTTAAGGTATAAATATAAATAATAAATATTATCAATTAATTTGCAATAAAGATTTGCAGTGGTTTAAAAGTTTCTTTGTATCATTTTAATAATATTTGAGAAGGAATTCTTTAATAGCGTGACCAAGTTATTACTAAATTTCTTATGAAGAAAGAGCATCAATGTCATAAAACTGCCAACCATAGCATTTATGAGGCTCTGTATTTTTTATGTGATTGCTTTCTTCTTCTGTAACGAAATAACATTGGATTATGCAGACAGAGTGAAAGCCCATCTAGGGTCTATTTACATTAACTACTCCTACTTAACCTATTTTGTTAATTTCTAAATCCAAATCGGTTTCTTCTTTAACTTCTCTCTTAGCACAAGCTTCTAAGGATTCTCCAAATTCTATTTTACCTCCAGGAAGAGACAGCCTATAATAAAAATTTTATATTTAAAAAAATAAGTTGGAAAATTAAATTATGTACAATTTATTATCCATCCTTCTTCCTAGCAAAATTTAATCCTTGCTATTTAAGATAATGACTAAAACACCAGTTTGTATCATTAGAATAATATTTGACTTTTCCAAATAAAAAAGAATGTTTATTAATTATAATAACAAAAAAAAAATTAAACATGCATTTTATGTAAGTCCCCCACATAATTATAAAAACTTTAATCTAATAAATTACATACTTATAGTTTTTAAATTACAAATATGATAAAAGGTAAATCAGCTGATTTTTAAAAATATACTAAAATCCTCATTCAAGTAGTAAAAAAGAAAAATGTAATTTAAAATGAATAGATTAGTTCAATTTTAACAAAAACTTAATCTTAGGCTAAATTTATAATTTAATAAAATAATATTGATTATTTTTTAACATATTTTTATCACTCAAATACATTCAAAATCTATCATTTTAAAGTTTCTAAATAATTAATATTTCCTTTATTTAAATTTATATTGTTGTGCACTTTTACAAACTTTTATCATTTATGATAAATTAAGGCATATAAAATATTGGAGAAATAGCCATTTTTTATAGAAATATATTTTTATTTTATATTTATGTTTGTTAGTTTGCTTAAATTATAATTTCTATTTTCTATCAATTTTGGTCATAATTATTTTATTTTTTGTTTTTTTTAGTTTTATTCAATGCTTATTAGCTTTTGTGTTGCTATTTTTTGTATTTTTTCTAATTTATCATTTTTTTCTTCTTTTTTAATAAAATATGGATTTTAAAATTGTTCAATCTCATCTTTTCATGTAAAATATTTTTTGTATTAAAATTATTAGAAGCTAATTTAAAATTTATCTTTTTTATCTCTCTTTTTTTTATATTTTTATATTTTTTTATTAAGATGTCTCCCTATCTTCATGATATTTTCCTAATTAATATACATATATAAACTCCTCTTTATAATAGATCTTAGTAATTTAAAATTTAAGTAGAAAAATAGTATTAGAAAATCTCTCTTCAAAATTTTGAAAACGCAAGGATGTTGCTTCCTTGAAAATGTTTTTTTATCGGAACCGGGAATTCTACTATTACGTTCGCCATGAAATAGTAAAATGTATTCGTATTTTTTGGTGGTTTTGGAGGAGAGTTTTAAAAACTTATTATTACTGTTAATTAATAATTATAAAATTAAATAAATGAATATTTTGATTTAATTAAGTTTCTTATTTACGAAATTTTTATTTATGAAAATCAGTTAGGAATTAATTTATTTCCAAAAAAATTAATTAAGAAAATATTACAAAATTTCATAAAAGATATATATTAAAATTACATTTAAAATATTAAGCAAAACAAATTTTCAAAATATAATTAAATTTATAAGAAAGGAAAAACATTTCAAACTATTTATCTAAAATTAATCACTTTTTATCTTTTTCATTTTAATTTTACTTTAAATTTTTTATTAAATGTTAAAACTGATGCTAATATACGATAGAAAAATGATAAAATAAAGCAAGATGAAGTTAAAATTATATTCGCAACTGTTGTATATTTATTTTTATTTTATTATTTAATTATTTTTTCATTTTCATTTTGATTTACTTTTTCTTTTTATTTTAATATATTTAATTAATTTATATTTATTTATTTATTTAATATTTATTTATTCGTATTTTTTTCATATTTTCTTTTTTTATATTTTTTCAATATGCTTTTTTAAATGTAAATCATTTTAATTTTAAATGGTAAATAGTTGTAGTATATTTTGTTAGACTTTCGAGCAAGATGATAATGATGATGAACTAAATCTAATTTCTAAAATCTTCTATTTATTCGCTTCGGAATTAGTTTGCCTAGAAAAAGAGACTGGGTAATAGAAGAAAGTGGAAAAAGAAATAAACTATCTTTTTGATTTACATTATTTATTGATCTTTTTAAAAACTTAAGGAGAGCGGTGAGTTTATACTCCGGCAGTATTTAGGGGTATTAAAATCTATTTTTCTAAATAATGTATTTTTGGATAAGATAGTTTAGATTTTTGAAATCATTATGTTTCTGATTTACATTTTTTTTAATTTTTTTTTCTTTTTTCAAAAAGCTTTTTTTAATCAAATTTTTTTAAATAAATTTTTATAATAAAAAGTGAATAATAATTTAGATAAAAAGAAAAAAATAATTAAATTTTTTAATTGATGGAGTAAAAATATATATTCATAAAGCAAACAATTTTATGAATGATTTACTATAATTTACTTAGTTATTTATGTATATACATTATTTTTTAATATATTTTTTAATTAGGTAATGAATTCAAATAATTATTTATTTATTTATATAGATTAAATTTTTATTTTTATGATTATATTTTTATGCATATTTTGTTTCTATCTTTTTATGAAAAATATATTTTTTCTAAATGTTTATAGATACTTTTATGATACATATTCGATTTCAAAACTGCTATTCAATTTAAGATAACCACTTTTTACAGTTTTATTAAAATTCAACTGCATAAAAATGCATTTCTTCTATATTGGTGTTTGACTCTGCCATGGAAACAGAGTCTTTGCTCATATTAAAAGATGTATTAAATTTATTAGTATTTTAAAAGGTAGTTTTTAGTACAGTAGAATAGTTTGTTGATTAGTTTGTGTATTATTACTACAGTTATTTTGTGTTGACATCATACTCTTATAAAACATGGCTTATTTCTTAATTTTTATTTTAATTATTATTTGTACTTGAAGGTTTAATATTTATAGATTGTGGATTCAAATTTATTTCAGTGCTCATATTTTAATAATTCTATAGAACTTTAAAGGGCTAATTACTGTTATTAGATTTGTTAAAGCTAGTATTGCTCATATTATTATAGAGCTTTTTTCTATAAGGATTATTATCTTGTTTAGAGTATTGATTTATAAAGAGCTTATCCAGATCATTATGATTTTATTAGCTTGTTGTTGAAATATTAGCTTCCTTTAATAACGAATTTCCTGGAATATTTTCATCCTATACGAGTTAGTTAACATTCTTTACATAATTTTACAAAGCATTTATTCTTTATTATCTGTCGATTTATTAATTATCACTCTTGTTAGTTACGAAACTTCCTGGTATTAGGCCTTCAATCTATTTGATACATATTAAATATATTTTAATTTATTTAAAATGAAAAAATAATTAATTTACTTTATTTGTTTCTGGATGATTCATGTCATAGTTAAACTAGGTCTGATTTTTAGCACTTGAATTATTATTGGTGTTATATTAAAAATTATTTTAGTTTGTAAGAGAAGATGCTAAATTATATGACTAGCCTTTTGAAGGAACTCCTGAATTATATTAACTGGTTGTAGATTATTATCCTGAATTATAAGCAGATGCAGACTGCTAATAATAAGATGCATTTATTTGATTTTCTTAAAGTGCAAACGATGTTTGATGATTAGAAGCAGAAGCTTTTCTTCTTTGCTAAAGACGACGATCAGAGGAATAATTAGAATTATTTTAACAATTATTGTAAGAATTTGTGCAACTCTAATTGAGAAGCTCATTGAGAGCATTACTAACATTATTCGGAGCATTCTAATTCATATTGAAAGAATTATTGTGCTAAGAAAAAGAATTATCTAAAACCTTTGAATTATTACAATTCATATTCACTTAATTAAGCATATTAGGAGCAGCCTTAGTACTATTATTCCCAACTTTGAAAGATGAAGATTTTTTCAACATAGATTCTTAATATTAGGCAAGATTATCGTCTTTCAGGTTTAAATTAGATGAATTCTAATTTGGTTTATTTGCTATATTTTAGATATAAATAGAAATAGTTTTAATAGAATTATCAACGAATATAACAATCAATCAGTTCTTTGTAAATTAATAAAACATTATAATTAATTTATTGAGTTGTTGTTATTAAGTTATTTATTTATAGATATGGTTAATTACTTCCGTATTTTTATCTTTAGCTATATCTATTCACTGATGATGCTCTCCCATATATTTAAGATATATTTTAAGATATATTTTATGCTTGAGGTGCATAACCATCCTATTAAAATAATTATAATTAATGCTAAATCCTATCTAAAATGAACATAAATTCTAAGTATAAATGAAAATAAATTTGAAAAAACATTAAATATGTAAATAAATAGCCCAATTTAAATTTATTTAATTTTAAATAAAGCTAATAAATTACCTTTGGTGGCTTTTCTATTATTCTATTATAACTATTATTGTTGTTTAATGCTTACATTCTCCTTTTACTTTAATTTGTGCTTAACTATTTCATAAATAAGAATTGAGAATCAATTAATGGCTGCTTAAATGCGATATTTATAAGTTACTTTTTCATTTAACATTTATTTAGATTCAGGAGAAGGGGACATATTCCTCATTATTTACTTTGAACTTGAGTTTACATAATTATTAGCAATATATTGAGGCTATTTATTCATGAAATTAGTTTCATATCCAGTAGCTCCTATGAAAATAATGTTGTTAAAATATTTTTTGAAGCTGTTTTTCAATTTATTTTACTCATCGGTGATATTCTTGATGAGAAATTACTATTGAACTAAGATTAAGTTCTATTTCCTTGCATTAAATTTTTAAAACTCCAACTATTTTTAAGAAGAAACCTCTATTTTACTAATTACTATAGGTCAAGAATATATTTAGATTTGTTATTATTCTTCTTCAATTTCTTATATATTTCTTAAATGATGTAAAGATTAAATTATCTAAAATTAATCAGCCAATAATTGTTAATAAATGTAAAATTCAATCTAAAAACAAATGATATTAATAACGACTTTATTTAGTAAATCAGTATACATGCTTCTCATAACTGATAAAAAGGAAAAAATAAAGCAGCCAAACCTATAAACACAACATATATAATATAATATACTTTTTATGTTCCTTATACTCAAATTTATCAGTAAAAATAATAGCTATAAAAATTTTCATTTTAAAACTATCATCTTATCAAAAAACTACCAAATAAATTTTAGAATATTTGAACATTGATAAATGAAATCCTAATCAATAAATATGTTTAATATTCTTCCATTTTAATAAATTTGATTAAATATAAAAACATTAATTTAGGATTTTAAAATAAAATTTTGAAATTCTTACAAAATTGTTTAAATTAGATTTTATAAATAACAAAATTATGTATAATTAATAAAAACTTAAAGTAAAAATTTTAGACTAATTATATTATTAATTAGTATAATTATAAATATTTTATGATAAATTTAAAAAAATATTATTTGTTAATTTTTAAAAAATAAGTTAGAAATTATGTACATATCTTAAATCAACTATAAAATATACTAAAATTTTATCAAAAAATAATTAACATTTGTTAATAAATTCTAAAATATTTCAAAGAGAATTCCACTTAGATAAAATAGCTTATTAGTTTAAGTATGAAACATCATTGAGTCCTTAAGGCTTATTAGCTTGGTGTTAAATCTCATTCTAGTTTGATAAATTAAAATTTACTATTATCATCTACTTAATAAATTTACAATTGCGAATGCTAAAATAACATCTCTAATAGAGAGTCCAGAGACATCGTGAGTATTTAGATTAATTTGTACATTGTTATAAACATTAAACCAGTCAGGATGATGGCACATATCTTCAGCAACTATAGCAACACTGTTCATGAAGG
Source organism: Tetrahymena thermophila SB210 (assembly GCF_000189635.1). NCBI lineage: Eukaryota > Ciliophora > Oligohymenophorea > Hymenostomatida > Tetrahymenidae > Tetrahymena > Tetrahymena thermophila. The sequence continues at coordinate 65,999 of NW_002476245.1, forward strand.
AAAATGCTTGAATGAAATCCTTAAATTTTAATTCCTTTCTTATTTTTTAGCCTTCACCTTACTTAATTTATTTTTTAATGTTAAAAAATGAAACATATGTATTATATTTTTACAATTTTCCAATCTCCAGCATTAACTTTGTTAAGTAATTCTTACATTTAAGCTACTGAAAGCTTTTTGTAGGGCAAATTATGAACTTCCTTAAAGGAATTAAATTTAGGAAGTAAGCTTGAACTTGAAAATAATTGCTTTCTAATGTTATTAAGCATTCTAAAAATGGGTGATTTTTTCTATTTGTAATCTAAAAGATTCAATTGATATTTTTTTTAAAGATAAAAATTATAAACTTAATAAAATATCTATTTTTGATAAGATAATGCGTATTATTTAATTTTTTTATATTAGAATGCAAGTGAATTCTTTCTTGTTTAAGTTCTAACAAAAAATAATAAAATTTTTTATTTTATTTAAATATTTTAAATTAAAAAAAAAAATTGTCTAATTTAAGTTGATAATTAATGAATTAAAAAGTAATAACTTTATTAATAAGAAATTAATATCATTTTTTACATAATATTAATTAATCATTCTTTATAAATAATGTATTCAAATGGCATAAATTTTTTCTTTTTCAAACCAAAATAAATCTTTTAATATCTAAATAATAAATTTATTAATTTTAATAAATAATATCTTAATTTTTCAAAAAATGATATTTAAGTTTATAAGTCTTTAAGTTCTTTTTCAGATTTGTCATTACTTTCAGTTTACTCAATAGTCTATTCTTCTTATTTTTTCTCTTGATTTTTATAATTTTTATTTTCATCAGTGCTATTATCAAATGTCTTTGAATCAGCTTTTTTTTCTTCAGCAAATTAAGATTTTCCAGAATTTTTTACTTCGTATTCATCTTATTATTTTTCATTTTTAATTTAAGACTCTTAGTTTTATTTATCAGTATTTGATAAATCATTTACTTCTTCTATTTTATCAGTCTTTTCATTTTATTTATCAGATGTCATTTATTTGTCTTCATCTTAATGTTAGGCTGATTAATCTACCTCTGATTACTCATTTTATTTTGGAATTAAAGGTTATGGATTTTTGACATCACTATCTTAATTTTCTTGTTAAACCTTGGAAAGAGGAAGGTTTGTTTCTTTATAGCTAGACGTGACATGAACTATTTGATTAATAATAATAAACAGACAATAAGAAAGTAGACATAATAGCAAAACAACAACAATAGAAATAGTTATTTTAGTAAATTTAGAGGAGCTTTTTTTTGTTTAAACGTTTGTTGGTTTTTTTTTTGCCAGATTTTCATAATCAACTTCTTCTGACACAAACATTTTTTATAAGCAAATTATAATTTTTTTTTTTAAGTGGGTTAAATTTTTTGATTTTTTAAAAATTATTAATTATATTTTCTTGTGATGCAATAATTTTTTTAATTGTTATAGTTGAGTTATATTTATAAATTTATTTTGATTATGTTAAAAATGTAGAAAGCGAAAAACTAGCAAAGAAAATTTTGAATAAAGAGGTAGAACGAAAAGGAGTATAAAAATTGATTGAAAGGTAAATTTAACCACATAAATTTTAACTATTAATTAAACATATTAAATTAAGAGATATTTATAATAATCTATTACAAACTTGTAAAATTAAATGAAGTTGTTGCTTTAAGTAAGCTGATTATTATTTATTTATTTCTTTCTTTATAAATCATTTTATATTACTAAAATTAATTTTGATTTTATAATTTTTGAAGGTTCAAATATGATTAAGATAACTTAATTCTTATTTTTAGATGTAAAGACTTTCTTTTTATTAAAATATGCTAGGTTATTACATTTCTTTTTATTATTCGCTAAATTGCTTGATTTCACTATTTTTATTAGCTTAATGAAGTGAATGTGAGAAAGCTGGTAATTTTTTTTGTTAAACCATCTAATATTTTTGAAAATTGGTGTTTATATCTTATTTTTATTATTATTTTATCCAATTACTTGTTGTGCTCATACTTTTTGCAAGTATCGGCTAAATTGAGTAGTCTTATTTTTACTAATTTTTTTGTTCATTCAACAACTTTATTTTAAATAATGACCTGCTTTATTATCTATTTAACATTTTCTTCCTTTCTTAGGATTTATTTTACATTGTTTAGATTGGAGTATAATTTCCATCACTCAGTTTTTAAGATGTTTAATTGTAATCTTAAGCAGAATTATCATTTAATTCTTTTAACTACTGATATAAATTCTTTTACTATTAGTTTAATCTTTTTATTAATTCTTTTTGTTAATCGTTAGATGAAATCGGCTCAAGTATTATTTTAGAAGACTAAACCATGTAGGAATTTATTTTTTATGATTTAGCAAACTCATCTTTTTTTTCGTTTTCTTCCTCTTCTTAAATATAAGAAGAATCTTTAAATTACTTAACAGAGTTAAATAAGGGATCTAATTTTCTAGGAGATTTCAAAGCAAAACTTAATAAATTTTGATGGAAAGTAGGCTGTGATAGCGTACTCGACATAATTTTTTGAATTCTTTATTGGTTATTATTACTATTTTAAGAATTTAGTGCTTGTAAACCAAACCCCTTTTACATATCATCTACATTTTTATCTAGATTATCTTTACTTTTAAATTTTTTAGTTTACTCCTTTTATTGCTTTAAGCAAATTTCCTAAGATTCTAAGTTTTTTTCGAAAATATAAGGATCATTGTTTATCTCTTTTAGAGTATATCTGCTTTCAATTATTTTTTCATTCTATTGTTTTTAGGTTAACTCATCTCTTTTTTTATCTTCTTATTCTTCTTGGTTTTATTTTTTTTATTGTTCTTCATTAAGTACCTCTATGGAATAATCCATCTCAGTTTGTTTGCTTTTTTCTTTTTCTTGTTTAATATCCTGTAAAGGATTAAGAACTTAATATCTCTTTTCTCCTGAAGATTATTATGGCTCAAGTTATGGAATAGGATATACACTTATATTGAAAGGTCTTCTGTCATTTTTTGGTTAAAATTTGTTAAATGGAGATGGTTTCATAGTGTATATTAAATCAAATACATTTTATCTTGGTTCTTTTTATTTAATTATTAGAATTTTTATTTTATAAATTTTTATATTTATTTACAAAGAGCAGCTTTAGGTGTATAATCTTAATCAATAGTTAACCTTAGTAATTCATCTACCATTTCGTCAATCAATTTTCTAGCCTTTTCAGTAGGTAAGCCGAATCCTGGGTTCTTATTAGCTTCAATCAACCAAACTCTCAAATCCTCGTCAATAATGAAATCAAACCCATATAACTCAAAGCAATTATTGAGTTTCTTGCTTTTAAACATCTCTTGCTACCAAAAAAAAAAATAATTTGATTATTTTACTTAATTAGATAGATAATTTTTAAAAAGAATAGTTTATATTTACTTCACAGCTTCTTACTAGATCAATAATCAAATCTTTCATTCTAGGATAAATGTGTTTTTCATAGTCAACTTGGTACTTACTAAATTAAGTATCAAAAATGTATTATAATCCCTCCTTTAATGGTAATCTATTTCCTTATTCATGCTTTTCATAACTAGGAAGACCTTTTTAAAGACTCCAGTTAGTGAGGTGTACAGCTTCATTAAACGTTTGCATACTGTATTTAGATGAACTTGTTCGAAGATATCCGTTCTTGTAGACAAATAGCTCTCCCTTATTTGTTAAAAGAACCCATACTCTGAGATCAAATTTTCTTCCATTATATAGCAGAGGCCTTTCAATATATTTTTGGATAACCCATTTACTAAATGCAGGTTTATAGTGTAAAAAGCTCAAAATAGCTTTCAAACTTTGAAAAATTTCTATTCCTTTTCCTTTAAATTTGATTATATAATTAATATTTGAGCTATTATAGTAGAATAATTACCTTGAGACATATTATCAGGCTTTAAAATCCAAATGTTATTAGAGCAGTGTTTTTCAGGAAGAGTACATCTTTTGAAATTAGACTTAGATATTTCATTAAATTTAATTTGAAAATCTCTTTGATCATTGCCATTTACACCTACTATAAGGACATAGGTAGCTGGTATTGAGTGGAAAACATTATATCCTCCTTTTTCTATTTTAAAAATCATAATTAATTATTATTAAACATAATGAGACATTTTATTTCAACAAAGTGTTTGAAATATTGTAATTGTATTTGTTAAAAAGTATTTTAAATATCATTTTTACATGCTTCTGAGTTTTTTCTGTAATGATTATTCAATGCTTTTATCATGTCAGATTTAGTTGTCAATGATTAATTATTTTCAAAATGGTTGATGACTATCTAATTGTAAATATTTATAAAGATTTACAAAATATTTTGAAGTTACTAAGCATATTTTTAATATTTTTTTCTAGGAGTTATCAAATCAAGATATATGTAAACTCTACTATGCTTATATAGAAGAAATAAATAAAGAATTTACTTGATGATTTGGATTTTTTTTCTCTAATTCTACAATCTTTTCATATTCCTAGTTTTTAAATTCAAGGATAAAAATTGAATTATTAAAGAAGGATTGTAATACCTTAGTAGAAAGGCTGTTTGGTGACCAAATGAAATCAATTTCAGATAAATTAATATTAGGATCATCATACTATACCTATTTAAAATGCAAAAACATATCTTTCTTGCGAATGATATATCTTTTAATAGATTTACTTCTTTCCAATTCCCTCTTTTTAAAAGTGCTTCTCTAATGACAAATGAATTATTACCAGGATAAACAATAAATTTGTAAACCATCGAGCCTAAAATGAAATGCTATCAAACTATCAAAATATCAAAATAAGCTTTTTTATTTTTAGTTTTTAATTTTTAGAATAATAAGAACACTAACTCTAAATTAATTTAAAAAGCATGTAAATATTGTTTTTATGGTAGTTGATAAATTTTTTATTTCCCATCAACCCTTATTTTTAATGTAAAAAAAGCTATTTTTTTAACGTTAAATTTTAGATCTGATAATAGACTTTTATTTTTTATTACTTAATATGTATATTGAAAACTATAAAAATAAATAAGAGAAAATTAATATTTTTATTTTCGTGTTAATTTAATGCAAACTTTATTTTTAAATTTTAAATTAAAATAAGTTAAATTTATTATTTAAATTATATATCTAAAAATGCTTTATCATTTAATCAGAAGATACTTCTAGGTATATTTTATGAAATTATTTTAGAAAAATTAGTTATTTATCACATGAGTATAATTTTTTATAATGTCTCAGGTAGTGATAAAACCGAAAATATTTACCTCAATAATTTAATTATATTGTAAGTTTTATTTGTTTTAATAAAGCTTAAAATATTTAGCTATATGAATGATTTTGTATATTTTGTAAAGATACTACTACCAAGAAATTATTTGGTGTTACAAATCTTTATTTATCAAACATATTTTTTGAAAATTCTGGATAAACCATACAAATAATTTCCATATATATTTAACTAGTTTTAAAATTAAAAAAAATTTAAACATTTATCTACAAATAAATACAAAGCAAATTATTTTTATTACAAATATAGTTAGTTAGTAAACTAATTTATTACAAAAGTAAAAAATTAGAGACAAGTTTAAAGATTTATTTATTATTTACAGTATTTTTATATAGTTTTTATTTCAAAATTGAGTGTTATTAAATGCTTTTTAAAAGTAATCATCTATCAGGTTTATTTCCTTTTATTTTAGTTTCAATTTTGCAAATATTCTCTTAATACCTTTTAGCCAAAATTTGAAAACTTCTTTTCTCACTTTAAAATACTTCAATCCATCTTAAAGATCGATAAATGAAAATGTGTCAAAATCTGAGAGAGAACAGACTAAGAAAAATTCTAAGAAATCAATTTATTTAAGTTGAGATAACAATTCTTGTTAATTATCTATTTTTATTTATTTTTATTATGCCATAAGATCTATCCAACTATTCATGTACTTTATAATTGAATCAATTTGATAAAAAACAGCATTAAATGGAGGTGTAAGTCTTACCCTTCTTTTCAAATTAGTAAATTTATATTCGATTTCTTTTATCAAAACAATATTTATTTGAAGTTAAGCTAATGATCCCTTGACACCCTACTCCAACATAGATATTAAAGGTAAATCTAACTCTTAATTCAATAAAATTGAAGATTTTTCAACAAAATGTTAGAGAGAACAATCACCCAAAATAGAGTCTAGAAGAATAGTTAGCAGCTTTGTTATTTACTTGCTGGATTCTGGTCTTTTTAGATAGGCAAGAAGAGGAGGAGAATTCGATACATAAACTTTCATAATCTCAATCAGCTACTAATTAGACTTCTCGTTCAAGCTGTACACTTCTTTGAAATATCCAAATCTTAAACTCTCTACTTTTTCCAAAATTCTTGCCCTGCTTGTTAAAGATAGATTTGGACATTATTTCTTTAACACCTCATAAATAGTTTTTTTGATAAAAAACAAATCTGCACTTGAAATGCTAAGCAATTCTTTATAGTTTCCACTTTCCACTATTCCTTTATGCTATTCACTTTTATTTTAATGATTAAGAGTATTGATATTTTTATTTTAAGGCTATTCAAAAATTGAAGATCTCTTTAAATGCATCCTCAAGAATTCCATGTAATCTTTTATTTTTTCTTTACTAACTCCCTCTGAAAGAATGTCTTTAATCAAATCCTTACAAGTTGAGGCATACATGGTGAAGCTTTTCTAGAAATGAAGTTTAAGTCTTGCTAATAATTCTTATGTTATAGATTCAGCAGCTTCTTCAATTTAATTTTCTTAAATAATAGGAGTCTTAATTATCATATTTTAGTATTCATTTTTAAAAACTAATTGATATCTTTCTATTAAATCTTTCATTCCAAATTCTTTTAATTTCTCTAATATAATAGGTAAAATTATATCTTATACTTATTCTGTTAGCTAGATTTCGAATTCAACTTCTCCCTTAGTAATTTTTGGTATATCACCAAATAATAGATCCATTATATAACCTGAAAACTTACTGAGATAATTGGCAAAATTCTGTATCCTATCATTACCCTTGTTTTATTAATACTGCTCTACTATTTACTCTTTACGTATTTAATATCCTAAAACTTTTACTTCGGAATTCTAGTAATCATTCTTAGTTTAAAAATTTTAAAAGTCGTAAGATGCTTCCTATTTTTGATTAAAATTTTTAACTATTTACCCAATTTAAATCAAAATATCAATTACATACAAAGTTTTTAATTAAATACATCAGTAGAACTGATTGATTAAATTTAAGAAAATAAGAGATAGTTTCTATGTTAAAAATAGAAAATAAAGATAAATAAATAAACAAAAGTATTCATTTACATTAAGCTCTTTATTCTATTTAATGCATTATGCTAGTGTTAAAGATAATTCTTTAATTATATTTTCTCTTAGCTATGAATTTGAGTAATTATTAAGTGCTGATTTTTCAAGAAGATGCTTGCTCTTTTCTGAAGAAACTGGAGAATTAACTTAGGGACTGTTTTACTCATCTATCAATGGTTAACTTGCACTTCTTTGATTGAAAATTTGTTTCAAGCTATTAAATTTAGAGTTATTTTATAAATTAGTTCCTGTAGCTATTTAAGGGATGGTTATATTCTTAGAAGAATTGAGTATAATATTAAAAAGATCGATCTATTATTATGAACTTAAGCCTAAGTCAAACTAAGAATCTTCCTTATTAGAACTTCTGCGAGATGCTCCTTGAATTGATATATTTAGCTTATTTTGCTTCCTTTATGTTATATTTGGTAAAAATGGATTGTTACTTAACTTATCATCTATTTTTTCTATAGTTTTTGAGCGAGTACTTTTGCTATTGCTGAGATAGACCATTTCTTTTTTATTTATGGGAGAAGAAACAGATGGAAGTTAAAGAGAAGTTTTTTTTAGTTTAGATCTAGTTATTAGCATGTCTTTTTCTGGAGAAGGGGCTTTATAAGAACCCCTACCTTAGTAAAAGATACTATCATTGTCATTATTCAAAATAATACTGCTCATTCTACTTTGTTTATTATTTGTTTCTTTTAAGTAGGATTCTTCTACTTTTGTAGGAGTATGAGACTAATCGAGAAGGATATTGTACATGGACTATTGAATTGATGGTGGAACGCTTTTACCTATGTTTTTTATGGTCTTACTGCTTTAAAGAAATAAATTTTTACTAAAAACCCCACGTTCAGGAAACTAATGCCTTTAGATTTGTTTAAATAGTAGACTTTATTAACTTTTTTTGACGTTAGGCTACATTTACGTATTTAAGGCATCAGTAAAATTAGGGTTTATGTAATATGAGTTTTAAATAGCTTTAGAATGTGTTATTTATGGAGAAATATCAATTAAATTTTTATCGACTATGAGTTTTTTGATGTATTGCTCTTTATATTTATCTAAATCGATCATTGATTAAACCTAGTTTATTCTTTTATTCCTAACTATCTTTAATGGCGAATTCATATCAGTATGAGGAACAAAAGACATAGATGAGTATTTTTCCTCTCTTTAATCTTTGATTATTTCACTCATCAGATTTTTTAAAATCTTATTTTATAAATGGATTTGAAAAGTAATTACTGTATGTATATTTTTGTTTTTCTTTATTCTTTTTCTACTTAAAAGCAATTAAAATAGTAAAAAAATATGTATTTTAATATAAGCATTGAATTTATTGCTAGTTACTATTTGATTAATCAAATAAAATAAAAAACCAAATAGATTCTTAAATTAATTTGTATGTTATTGAATATCTTAATAAACCTTATGAAGTAAAAAGCTTTAATCTTTTTTTTGGGTTAATAAGCCTACTCAGCCTCACATTAGAAATAAGATTTATTTTAAATGTATAATTATACTTCTATATAAAACTTTCATAATCTAAACTACTCTTATAATGATAAATGTATGTTTATTACTAATATTTTGTATTATTTGTTTATCTTACTTGTTAATTTTACTTCTAGTAACTGAATAATAATAATAAGAAATAAATTAATAAATGTAATCTATAATTATATTTACTAATGCAATATTTTATTTTTAAAATATATTCATCTTATTAATAAATTTTACTAAAACCAAATAAGGAAAAAGTAAAAAATCTTATAGAAATTTTTTATCAAATAAAAAAAATAAAATAATAAGCGTAGATAATTAAAATTAGCATTTCAAAATAGGAGTTAAAATAAATAAATAATATTTTGTTATAGAATGTTCAATTTTGAATGAGTTAAAATAAAAATTTTAGATAGCTGCTTAATTAGCCTAAATGCGTTAAGAATGCGTTGAAACTATTTTTAAGGGAAGTAAATTTGTATCTACTGTAAGATTAATTATTAATTGAATTTAAATAATTAGAAAAGAATTTATTTAATTTGAATTTTTGAATAATATCAATAATAAGTGATGTGATTTATTATGTATCATAGTTAATATTACAAAAATTTTATTTTTACAAATATTGCTCATTTATCTATATTGATAAAAGTGTAATCTTTACTACTCTTAAATAAAATATGTAATATTTTTTAACAAATGTAAGTGATAATAAATACACTAATTTTTAGTTATATACATTTTATAATATATTTATAATTATAGTAAACAAGAAGTAGGAAGTTTTTGACTATTCTCAAGTTATTATCAGTCGAGAAGATCAATTAATTTAATTTAATTTTTAGTAAGTTTTAATATGATTATTAATTAGTAAATTAGTTAAGTATATTTTAGAAAAGAAAATGTGTAAGTTGAATTTAACAAAATTTAAGTCTAGTTAAGTGAAATTTATTTGACTTTCTCAAGAATTAGCTGGGAAAATACTGCATTCCAGAAGTTATTAAATGATATTTACCTATTATATACTCAATTTAATTGAATATAATATCTTTTTACTTTCATTTAGTATATTTTGCTTAAGTTGAATATTTTTCTCCAATTAGTGAATATCTAGTATTTCCTAGATATCAAACACAGAATAAGATTTTGTATCAAGAATTATAGTTAGCAAGTATTTGGTTACTATTTAAATTTTTTCATTATAACTCAACTTTTGTTAGCTAATAAAATAATTTGATAAATTATCTTAATTTTCTTGCTTTCTATTAAACTGAGAAAGAAGCAAGCTCAATATTATTTGCATGGTTTACTCAATACTTGTGCTATCACTAGATTTGATTTAGATACTATGCTCTTATAAGAAAGATTCTTTTAGGAATATCTTTTGATTTAAGTTTTGATTAATTAAAAAGAATTTATTTTATAATAAGATTCTGATGTTGGAAAGAGCTATCATACTATTAGTCATCAATGCTTCTTGCATGGCAATATTTATTTAGTTCATGAAATATTAATAATTAGAACTGAGGTCTATTTATTCTTTTATATTATTTAAAAATTCCGAAGTCGTATTTTATCCTATGATAAATTAAAGTAGAGCTTTGCAAAAAATTTTCTCTTGAGAGACGAAATAAGGTCCTAAGTATTTAAGTAGCTGCTATTTAGATGAGATAGTGTTATATAGAATATTCATTCTCTATTGAGAAATCATATCTTGTTTCCAATAAGCAGTGCTAAAGCATTCATTTCTCAACTTTTCAAAGATAGACATAATAAACAGCTTAATCTCATTAGGAAATAGATTGCCTTAAGCAGAGTTAAATAAGGCATTCCATAGTATGTATTTTACTAAAAAGAAGGGAGTATTTTTTGAAAAGGCTCCAAAGCAGCTCTTACTCTGAAATACAGCCTTTATTTTGGCTATATAATCTTCTAGCATAGACTTTTAATTGCTTGCCTTTGCTTAGACTTTATTTATTTCTTCTACTTCTTGAGAATATTTTTTAATTATTTCTTTCATGATTTCTAGTAGCTTTGAGTAATTTTAGAGTTCTAAATACTCCTGCTCCTACTTAGAAAGTTAAAACGTATCTATAATCTAATTTGATAAGTTATCAATAATAGGTAATAAGTTACGATATCCGCCAATTTTATCAGCAAACGTCACACAACTTAATTAAGAATCCCACTATTATGCAATTAATTTTTTTATGTCCTTGAAATGTATATTGGGGATTTCGAACTTTTATAATATCTAAAATACAGTTTCACAAATATCGTTGAAAAGATTTTTTGATAATTTAAGCTAAGCAGTTGCGCAATTTATAATTATCTTATTTTTAGGCTGTTTCATTGGCTGATTTATGTTCTATACATCATTCATAAAAAACTAGCTATCTAAACTCTCCTCTATTTATTTAATTTCTTTAAAAAACATTTTAAGGCAATTAATCAAAAATTTAATGAGTAAATCTAGTTATGCAGATTAGCTTTTGATACTTTCAATTCTAAAAAAGTCAAGTGCGTTACAAAGATTTTCATTTTTATTTATCAATTTTCTAAACTGAGAAGGAAAATTTTGTAAAAATATTTAAAACTTTTCATAGAAATTAGATTTGTCAATATTGATCGAATTTATTGTTTCACTTTATTTCGTAATTTATTAGTTGTTTAGATTTCCTTTATTAATTTCTTTATCATTACTGTAATCTTCTATTTTGATAAGTTTTTCTTCAGATTATTAACTTTCTTTTAGTTTAATATTTACCAATGATTAGTATTTTAAGGTACTAGTCTGATTATCCTTAAAAGTTAATGATGGTAATTAGAGTTATTAAAAAGAAGATTAACTACTTTCAAATTATCCCTAAAAGCTTAACTTAGGTTTAGAGGATCTAGTACTAAAATACTCAGATTAGTCTAAAGCAGAATTTTTTGTTTCAGATTACAAAGCTGAATAGCGTTTATTTACCTTTCTTTTACCTAAAATTTTTTATTAATCTTTGGTTATATTGGTAAGAGATTTTAAATCTTTACTGACGATATTTATTTTTAGTTTATTAAAATAAGGAGAGTTATTGATATTTTATTAATTCTATTTAGATAAGTTGTTGCTTTTGTTTTCATAGTTATGATTGATGACTTTTGCAAGCTCTTTAATATTATTTTATACCAGTTATCTATGCCTTTAAATTCTTTTCAGATTATTGTTTTCATTCACACTTCTATTCTTATGTCCAATTGAGTTTTGGTAATACATAGAAGATTTATCTTCTATTATTGGTGAATTAGTTAGCTCGCCAAAGGAAAGCTAAGAAGCTGTGTTAAGTGAACCAATTGTTTTAGGAGTATTGTCATCTAGGGAAGACAGAGAATTTTAAGTATTGTTATTAAAATTTAGTTATTGTTTATATTTAAAAATATTACTCATTTCTTTTGCAAGATGCTAATTATTTTTATAATTTATTTGTATTTGAAATTAATTAATAATTGAAATATCTATAAGTTTTTTGTATTTAAAGATTAGCTAGTAAAACTTAAAAGCTTAATTATTCTTCAGATATTGTGAAAGCATTTATCTATTTCAAGCAATTAACGCAAACAATTAAATCACTTAATCAGTAAATCCTTCAATCATTCCCCAACCTTATCGAAATTAAAATCTAAATTAATTTGATATTGATTAATCTAAAATAATAGAAACTGTCTGTCTTATTTGACCTTATTTACTCATAATGATTGTAATTTTGATAATATACCTAGTAATCTAGTTTTAAATTAGATAGATAACAGTTATTTAAGTTAATTTGTATTTAAATAAAAGATAAAATTTTAATGCACGTAGTAAACTGATTTGAATATTTTAATAAATTTAAAATTTAAATACATAATTGATTATTAATGCTAGCAATCAATTAATCAAGCAAAAAAAACAAATTAATTAATATTTGCTTTGCAAAATTATAAATTTGTACAGAAATCAATTAATTTTATTCTTCAATAAATAAATAAATATTTACAATAATCTACTTTATCCTTACTTTTCTTATAATTTATTTTATTAATATCCCCTTTTTCATTATCTTACCAATAAGTATCTTCTTTAAATTAATCTTACTTATTAAATCATAAAATTAGAAATTTACATTAAAAGTCATGAACAAATTTCATAAATAAAATCTCTGCTTGATTACATTATTTTTTTCTAAAGATTTTTTTTGAATTTAAAGCCAAAAAAACAAAAATATCTGAACTTAAAATTTCATTTCATAATTTGTTCTCATATATTTAATTAGATTAATAAATGAATAATGAATATATTTTTCTCATTTTTAATTTATGCCAATAAAAAAGTGCTAAAATATTTATTTTTTTCTCTTTTTTTTTGTCCTATCGCAAAAATTTGTTTGAAATTTCTCAATTTGCTATTAATGAGGATTTTATGAATGAATTTGAAGATAAATCAAATTAATTAATTAATTGCTTTTGATTGAATAAAGTTGTGTTACTAAAATATGTATTTTCTCGAACCAAATTATTTGGAGAAAGATATTAGCTGATTAAAAAAACTGTGTTGAAATAATTAAAGCAAATTCTGTTTACAGTTTATTCCAAAGAAAAATTAATACAAAAATAAAAATAATTGATATAGATAGATAGATTAATAAATTTATTAAAATTGTCTTATCAATTAGCCTTTTCATCTTCAGATTTTTCCTATTATAACTTGTTTTCACTATTTATGGGAGCCTTTAACTCAATTATTTTATTTACAAAACCTAAGAAATTTTCAATCTTATGGGTAACTATGATACAGGTACGGTTTTTAGATATTGTTTTAAGATCCTAAATAATAGCCTTTTCGCTTTCACTATCCAGATTAGCAGTACCTTCATCTAAAATAAGTATTTTAGGGTCTTTCAAAATAGCACGAGCTAAAATAAGTCTTTGTCTTTGTCCTCCTGAAAGATCTTATCCTCTTTCGCTTAATTTTGTTTAATATCCTTCAGGGAGTGACATAATAAAGTCATGGGCGTTAGCCATTTTAGCAGCTTCAATAACTTTTTCTTATGATGTATCAAATCCTTAATTACCATAAATGATATTGTAGTAAACAGTGTCTTAGAAAATCATAGGTTCTTAGGTAACATAAGAAACATTTTATTGAACCCATTTACTGTCTTTAGCTTAAAGGCTTTGACCATCAAATAGGATATCTCCAGATGTAGGTTAGTATAATTTTGTCAATAAGTTTAATACTGTAGTTTTTCCACAACCTGAGGGACCAACTAATGCAACTACACTTCCACTTTCTATTTCGATATTTAAGTCACTGAGTAATTATCTTTCAGTACCATATTCATCATACTTAAATGTTATATTCTTCAAAGTAATATGAGGAGGTTTAGATTAATGCAAAGTAGCAGTATTGTTACTGTATAATTATTAATAGAACTCAGCATTATTTCTCTACAACTTTAAATACTCCTAACCTTCTTCAATAAGTTTTGGATTATTATATGTTTAAGACTAAGTAACATCAGTTCCAATTACGCTAACAATACCATCATATAAACCAGTCGTTTTTTTTAATTCTGTGTATGTGTTTACAATAGAACGAACACCAAGACCTACATAGAATGCATACATACTAGAACTAAGGAGCTCAGGAGTAGCTAGCCCGCTTGAAATCAAAAAGCTACCATATCCAAGTATACCAATTAAAGAGTATAGACCAAATCCTTCTAAAAAGCCGAAATTCATACCTGTCCAATACTAAACCTTTTTTGAAGAGTTATAGAAACGAGCTAAAGTACTTTAATAATCTATTTATTCTTTAATTTCTGTATTGCTGATTTTTATAAGCTTGATATTTTAAAGAGCTTCTTGTGCTTGTTCACTTGTTTTAGTTAGATCATAAGCTTCTTCTTTTTTATAGTGACGCTAGTAATTACCAAAGAATCTAGAACTTACACTCAAGCCTGCCATAACAAACAAAGAAGGTAGAATGAGCTAGGGAGATTAAAATAATAAAAAACCTGTACCACCTGTAATAAATAGAGCGCCTCTAAAAGCAATAAATAAATCCATAGAAACTGATTGACTGACTTAAGAGACATCATTACTTAATTTATGGATAATTTTTGCAGTGTTTACAGATTTATTAAAGTAAAAAGTAGAATCTTTAGTCATAAGATCATTATAAATTGCCTAACGAAGACGAATAGAAATTCTATTACCTAAATCGCCATTAATATATCTCCTTGAAAAATTAAAAAAACCTGAAACGCCACAAACTAATCCCCAAGTTAAAAAGAACTTCAAATAAGCATTATTTGTATTTTAGTTGTTTTTCTATTTATTTAGCTTCTATTCATCAGAATCAGATTCTTCTATTTTTTCATATTTATTAGCGTAAAGATCTGAAAGCTGAGGAATTAATTTAGGGTAAAGCATAAAAATGCCACTAGATATGGCTGAAGTTACAGCAGCTAATATAAAGCCTTTCTTTTCTGGGTGAATAATTCTGTAAACTGTTTAAAAATCTTTATTTTTTTAATCAACTTTTTTCTTTGCTGCTTCTTCAGCAGTCTTCTCAGAAAAGCTTGCAATTATTTTTTTCGCTAAAAAAGCATTTCTTTCTGCTGAACAAAATATCTATCTACCTAATTTAAACATGGCCTACTCTAATGCTGTTTTTATTTATTATGTTTTATTTTTAAATTTGATTTGATTAGTAGCAGAGTAGCTATTTTTTTTGTTTCCTAAATATCAAAAACTTAAAGATTTTTAACTTAATGAAATAAATATTAAGTAGGCACAAAAAGATTTATCAAGATTTAAAGTTTAATTACAAAAAAATCTTAATTTTTTTCGGTAATATATCATTGATTTTTCATAAACATACAAAAATTTAATGCATAAATGACTTTTTTATGCAAATTCTAATCCTAAAAAACTGAATAATTTAACCCTAAAATGGAATCAAAAAACATAAATGCTATAAATACTGAGTAAACTATAAAAATTTTAATATCTATTATAACTCTTTTGAAGGATTTATAGGATTAACTCTTAACTTAAAAGTTTTATGACATATTATTAAATTTTTTTTTCTCGAACAATCTTCTTAATAATCAATGTTTTACTTAATTTTAAAACTTACATTTAATCATTACAAAAATAAAAAGCATCATATTAAAACTACAAATCTTTTACAATTGAATAATTCAATTACAATAATTTAAACCAAGTGATGTAAATCAAATTATAAGATTTAAATAAAAATTATTCCATAGAAAATTAAAGGAAATTAATTAATTTTTAACCTATTTCGAAAACGTTTAAAATTACTAAAAATGATTTTTATTTTTAAAAGTATAAATATCTTTACTATTGAATGAATATAAACTAGCTAAAAGTTATAAAAAATCAATTTATTTATTTATTTACTAATATGAAATGATATTTTGTTTAGTTTATTTTTAAAATTGAAATAAGTTTATTATTTTTGAAGATAAATTTCTATTTATCTTGATTAAAATTATTGATGATAGACATATTTATCTAAAATGTTCATTTTAAAACCTTCTTTGCAAAGTCTAGTCTTTGATAAATAGTAACACAAACTCCTAGTCCAAATATCCAGTAGAAAATTTACTAAATTTAGATTAAAAATGAATAAATGGTATTAAACTTTTAAAAATTACAATATCTCTTTAGAAAACAAAAAATAAGGTGTAGAAAATAAATGTTTCAAGACCTTCAATTAATGCAGGTGGTAGAGTAACGGAAGTAAGTTCTTTATTTTACTAAAATTAATAGGAAATTTAATAATATTATATAATTAGCGTTTTATAATAATATTTACTTTAAAATTTCTTTTTTCGAGTAGAGCACTCAAATAAAATAACCCAGCTGCGTTAACAAAAAATGTTGCTAACATAAATGATAAAGAGCTGTATACACTTAGACTATTCTTTCTCATGGCAATACTGATAGGGATGATAGAATATACCTTTGGTTAAAAATAATAAAGCATTTAATCTAAGGTTTGAATAAATTATATTTACAATAAAATCAACTATGATATCTAAATATCCACCAAAGTCTGTTTGCTAATTTCTAAATCTAGCTAGAGTTCCTTAATATAAAATATATTTGTTATTTATTATGTTCCATTGTTATAATTATTAAAGCTTTATTATATTTTAAATCATTTACCATCTAATCCATCTAAAAATCTATTGATTAACCATAAATATAATCCAAGAGTATATTTTCCATAATAACATGAAATCGCTGAAAAAATTCCAAAAATAAAAGACGCTAAAGTAACTTGATTTGGAGTTACCCATTAAGGTATAAGCTGTATGAAATGCGAATAAACTTTTTCTTTAATTTCACGAATTTATATATCGTACATGTCTTTTTTGTTTAAAAAAATATATCTTCAATTTTTTAAATTTAAAATAATCAAAATAAGTTTCTTAAATAGTAAATATTTTGCTTTATTCACAAATAAACTTTAATGTTTTTAGTATGTTTTTTATATCTTCTCAAAATAGTACACTTTTTCATGCTATATAAAATAATTATTTACAATTTTTATGAATTTTAATTAGATAAAATAAAAATATTTTAGCTTGAAATTAATTTTTTTTGGAATGAAAAATTTTATTTGATATTTTGATTTTTAAAAATATTATTAATTAATAATAAATAACCTAGCTTTTTGTGATTAATATTTAAAAATGAATATTAAATTACTGATTAAATATGGTATATATATTGTTTTAATTGGTTTAAAAAATACTAATTTATATTATAGACACTTCTCAATGTTTTTAAATATGAGTATGTTTTTTTTTTCTTGCTGAATAGTAAAAAAAAGAAGCCAAAATTTAAAAAATATATTAAATTACTTAATTCTCTTAATTAATTAAAAAATCAAGCTATCACAATAGGAATCCTTTTTAAAAAAAAGATAAACATTAATTATTATTAAACAATTAGAATTTCAACAAAATTTACAATCAAATATATACTATTCTTATAAAATGAATAATCCTCCTTAAGGATATGATAAAAGGAGATTTTAGAATTGCACCTCAGAAGACTTCGATTGTAATATATGTACAGAAGTAGCGAAGCTCCCTAAACAGTGCTAAAAATGTAAAAAATGCTTTTGCGGATAGTGTATAGATGATTGGCTGAAAAAATCAAAGTAATTAATAAAATGATTAGAAAATATTAAATTTATCAAAAAGCAGGAGATAGGAAATTATTGAAAAAGAAATGAATTTTAAATTAAATAGATAAATAAATCAATGTAAGCAAAATATTTTTAAATATAAAAATAAATTAGTTAATGTCCACTCAGATGCGAGAGGTAGCATATAAATAATACATTTGCTGATAAAAACCTTTAAAAATAATACCAAAATCTAAATTTAAAATGCGTTTATTGCAGTCAAGTATTTAGCATAAAAATAATAGAAGAACATGAAAGGGAATGCAGTCTACCCAAATGCTAAAATTTTATAAATTGTAATAATAGAATCGATGCTAATTCAGGCAATTCTTAACTAACTAAAATTGATATTTGCTCACCTGAGTGTTAGTTTTTCCTAAATATTTTAAATCACTCTAGTAATTAGCGCAATCTATATAAAGAAATTAGCAATTTCATGCAAAGATATTATCCAAACATTGATGGCAATAATGGCTAAATTCAATCCTAATAATTAGGTACTTATTTAAATTATTTTAAATACTTTCTTTAAGTTTAAATCATAGTTATTAAGTTTGACATTTCTTTTTTAAAATTAATAAGCTGCCACTAAAGTAACTATGCCTTAACCTTCTCTATAAAACCCATTTAACATGGTTTTCGGTTCATATAATTTAACTTGGGATCCAAACTACATAGGATCTTAAATATAAATAAAAAATGAGAACTTTGTTTTACTAAAAGAATAAGCATATATATTTAGATCTGCCTTAACAAAATAAGTACTATATATTAATTTATTTAACTTTCCAGAATCTATTTCAAAAATTAATTAAAAATAGTTTTATTAACTTAAATATTCTAATAACCTTAATTTTATACAAAAAGAGCTTTAGCTAAGGAATTCACTATTGGGAAATAGAGCCAGATGAAAAATCAGAAAACGAAATGAAAATTGGCGTTTCCTTGAAAAATAATTTTGATTTTAATACAGCTTTTTGTGATCACTAATTTGGTTATGCTTACTACGGGATAGGATAGCTTAGATCTGGAAATAATGCATAAGGATAAAGCTATGGTATGAAATTCAAATCATAAGGTGTTTTAGGAGTTCACCTAAATATGAATTTAGGAACCTTATCTTTTGCCTTAAATGGGCAATTTTTTGGTATCGCATTTAGTGATAATAAATTAAAATAGGGACCTATTTATCCAGCTGTAGCAATGCTACATTGCGCTGGATGTAAAATAACTTATAAAAGTAATATTCCTCCTTACTTTCCTAAGTGATTGAACATATAAATAAAATAGTTAAATCTCTCATATTTTCTTCTATTTTTAATTAATTATTCAAATATTACCAATCTAAATTTCTCAGTTCATAGCCTTCAGAATGCGCATTAGTATTTAAAATAAAATATATTTCTGGATAAAATTTATTCAATTTTCTAGAGTTATAAAAATGTAAAAATAAAGAGAGGATTGAGATTTATAGATTGTAAAACAAAATTTTAAAAATTAGTAATGAATCATTCATTAAAAGTGTCTAATAATAATAATAATACCATATGGTTTGTTGGTATTATCCAAAGCAAATAAATGTATATAATAAATGTTTAATGTGTAAACTTTATATAAGCAATTTTAATATTAAAAAATAAAAAATAAAATTAATTTAATTTTATCAAAATAATTTTAATTTCTGCAAACTTCAAATGAGAAAAAAACTCCTTAAAGCTCAAATTTAATAATATAATTCAATATAAACTAATTGTCAATTTTAACTTAAAAAATATACTTTAAAATGATTAATTTATACTCATTTTAATAAATGTTTATTCTAATAAAGAAAGCTTATCTTATATTAAATATTAAGAGGAAAAATAAATTATAAAACGTATTACCAAGCTAACAACTTCCTAATATTCATTCCTATAAAAAAATTAACATTATTTTTATTTTTTTTAGTTCAATTAAAAAAAATAAAAATTCGACACCTGTGAGAATTGAACTCACGCTCCCAGAGGGAAACGGCTTAGCAGGCCGCCGCCTTAACCACTCGGCCAAAGTGTCTTTAGATATTATATAAGGGAAATAATTGTTGAATATAAGGTAGTTAATTTAAAATTCAAAAAATTAATTTAAGCTAATACAAAAAATTATTAAAATAAAATCAATTTCACAAATATTTTGAAAAATAATGCAAATTTTCTTAAAATTAAATAAGTAATATATATAATACAATTAAATAGTTAATTCTTTAATTCATAATAAAATTTATTTTTTTATTTATTTATTTGCTTATTTTTATCAAGCTATTTCCAAAGTAGGATACCAATTTAGTTCAGCATTTTTAAATACAGCTTTTTAGTTTTCTAGTTTTCCTAACTTCATTTTAATTTTTAAGGCAGTCATGCTGCTAATAACACAGATCTATAATTTTTAAATTAACAATTATTTTTTAAAAAATTAAATTAATTTTTTTACTCTAACAAGCTTTTGTGCTTCGTTTCTCATTTTTAATGTTATTGATTCGTCATCTTAAGGTATTTTTTAGAAAAGTTGTTAGGATTGAGTGAACATCTCTTTTATTTCGTTGAGACCATTCGAAAGTTCTTCAGTCTAATATTTAAAAAAACAAATATTTTAGGAGAACTAAAGAGAATTATTAATAGCTTACATTTTTAATGTCTGAGCAGATTTCAGAAACTTTCTACTAAAATTATTCATAAGTAGAAAACTTCAAATAATATACATTCTCAAAAATCTTGAATCTATTGATAAATCTATTTCTTTTAGTTTCTTAATCATTAAATTCTTAAGTCAAATTAAGCTGTTCCATAATGTAACAAAGACGGGCACTTGCCTTACAATATCCTTGCATAGCTTTATAGAAAATGAATTGATTGAAGATTCTTTTTTAGAAAGGCTTGAGTTTCTTTTTCATCAAATCAATGTTTTATTTGTTAAAGAAAGCTTTAGATTAAAATGAAAATTACATTCAGTTTGTCTAAATAAATAAATAAATTACCTTATAAGAGCTATTTATCAACTTTTAAAATGTAGGAAGAAGCGTTTATTTCCAAGATGTTGTAAATAAATTCAAGTGCAAAAAATATTTATGAATAATCAGATTAATCGTAAAGATCTAATTAAAAGCCTAGATGGAGTTAGTTAGCCATTAACTTGCAAGCTAAACTGTAACACCAACTTGTGGCTGCTTGTTGCTCATCTTTTTTTGTTAGATTCTCCTTTTCATATTTATCCTGTATTTATATATTTTTTTATTGTTAAACTATCTTAAAAATTTTAAATTTACACTAGAGCTTATCAAAATGCTTAGATCTTAATATAACTTAGAGAAGTCTCTGTATTGACGGTAAGGATTTCTCAAATATTTAGCTATGTATTCCTAAATGACTATAGCACATTGGATTCCATATTCTTTGTATCCAGGTGTTGTGAAGTGTGAGTCTTTTAAACCAAAATCTCTAAAAATACTCTTAATATTAAAAAATAATTTTTTATTTATAGGATATAATAAATTTTATTTATAATACTTTAACCATTTCTGAAAGTTCACATTAAGAAAAGTATTTTCCTTATGTGTAGAAAATATTTACATCCAAATAGCCCTTAGCTAGAATATTTTTAGGGAATGAATTAAATTCTTTAATTCTTTCAATAATCTAGTTGAAATCCCTTTCTTTACTTAATGAAAGAATATATTCAAGTTAGTTATAGAAGTTTTCAGCCATCTAAAAGCCTTCTTCAATAGTAACTTCAATATTAGGACGAGGAGATATTAAGCAATTTAATGTTTTGTTTATATCCTTTTAGAAGTAAGCAGATAGGTTAATATTATTATTCTTAACAAAAAGATCATATGTTTGCTTAATCTCTTCAAGTCTCTTTTTGCAGCTATTAATCTACGATTAAATTTGCTATTCAATTTATGTGGTGAAATTTTAATTGCTCATTAAGTGCATTAACCTCAAAAAAGCTTTTCTATACTTTAATCTAGCATCAATTGCATCGAATTCATTCATTTGAAGGTTTTTCTTTTTTCTCACTTAAAAAAGTTATTGAACAATATTATAAACTGTTGTCGAATAAAATTTTACTATTTTCATTAGTTTTTTTGTCATCAAGTGATTTTTCAGCTTCTTGAATAGCTTCAGTAAGAACTTGCTCATCTTTTTTTAATTAGAATAAGAGTAATTTTAGAATCTGTAAATAAAAGGAATACTTTCTGTTTTAGGGAATCCAAATATAGTAACTATATAGTCATCTTCTCTAAGGTAAGGTGAATAACGGAGAGTATCATAAATAACTGTACCACTTAAGAACATTCCTTAAATATAAGATTTTATAATTTAGTTATCTTTATAAGTGGCTTCATCATAAAAGTAACTTTAATTACAAAAAAAAGATTTAAATTATATTTTATCAAAATATTTTATTTAGATTTCTAAGTAAAGTTTAAAAAATTATCAGATCTTATTTTAAAAAAGATATTGTTTGATTAAATTTTAGTTATTTACACAAATTTGTAAAGAGTTTATGAAAGGGAATATCCTTTTAACCACATGAATTCTTAAGCTAAAAGACTATCTAACATAGCAATCATCTAAATTAAAATTTAATAAATTAAATATAAGTTTATTTGCTTCATTAATGAATTACTTCATTGTTATTTAATTCATTTGCGGATTTTATTAACTTTTGAGATATTTGATCTTTAGGATGAACTATTTCCCTATAGCCTACTTTTAAATCCATTTTAGGATCACATAATTCTGAGGAAGACATAGAATCATGCAAGTTAAAAGATTCTGTATGCACCATTTCGCCTAAACTTAAACCTATAAGTAATTATAACATTTTATTAAGTAAAACATATTAGTTAGATCATTATTATTTTAATCATCTAATATTAATATAGTAAATTATTCGATTTCTTCATATATTATTTCTAATCTTTTTCTTTTTTATGAATATAACTATTTATTTACCGTCACATACTTCATGAAAGAGTTGAGTAACGTCTTTGAAGTTCAAATAACTTTGAAATTCTTATTCTAAATTTTCCATTTTTAAAAATATATTTTTGCTTCTAGAAGTATAAATAATCTTTAATTGATTGATACGCTAATTAGTAAATATTAAAATATCTTTTAATTAATATTTATTTGTATTTTTTAGTATTTAAAAATCATATCTTTCTCATGTTTTATTAATTAAGTGCTATCTGAATTAAATAAACTAAGGAATGAAATGAAATAACATACATATATTTTCTTCTTTAATTTAATAATGTTTTTTGTTTAAGAAATTAAAATTTTTTATTATGCCTTTCTTAAAAATTAAAATAAATTTCTTATTTTGAAATATTTAAACAATAATATTTATTAATTCTTAGTGAAGTTTTTTTAAATAAATCTGTAAATATTTTAGTTAAATACATTTCTTTTTTTATTACTTTTAAATTTAAATTCTTACTCTTACTTCAATTGTAATAAAAAGTATATACTTAAAAATAATTTATTTTAATCAAGTTTTTTATTTATAATATGTTAACTTTTACTTAATAAGTGTGGTATAATTTAGATCAATATTTTATTTAATTTATTTAAAGACGATGGGGATATGAGTAAAATTTTTAATCTAAATTCTTGTATTAAAGAACACTCTCTTGTAAATTTAATGTTAATAAAGCTAATTCTTTTTATTTCTTTTGTTGATAAGTCTAAGTTTAAGTCAAATGATGATTATAGTTACTTCGATTTATTTTCCTCAATATGATTTCAAAATTAATTGAGAACTTACCATAAAAGGTATACTTTTTGTTAATGGGTTTTTATTTTATTTCATATTAATTATTCATTATTATACAAAAGAATTAGACATAACTGGTGAGGTTTTTTTTAGAATTATGTTAAAAGCCAATATTAATTTTAATAAATTTAAAATTTTTAGAATTCTAGCAATAGCCAGTGAGTTTAATTGATAAATTAAAAAAATATTATTACTTTTTTAGAGAAATTTCATCATAAAAGCTTACTATGATTTGTATGTTGATATAATATATATACACTTAATTAATATAAAAAGTTTTTGATAGGTAAAAATTTAGGCAATAAAAGTCCAATATGCAAAAATTTAAAATTAAGAAAAGTAGTTTTTAATAGCAAAAATAAAATGTATCAAAATTGAAAATATTTTAATAGTTAAAATAACTATCAGAAAAATTTCTGAAATAAAATTTTTTGATATTTAAACAAAAATAAAAAATAATTTTAAAGTGTAAGTTGATAAAACAATTAGATGCATTAGAAATTTTACTGATTCCTAAAAAGTAAAGTTTATTTGATTATTTTTAATATAATCTTCTCTTCATAAAAACATATTTCTAAATTACATTAATTTGAACAATAATCTAATAGAATTAATTATTTTAAATACACTTTCTAACTTATAATATAACCCAAAAAATAGCATTAGATTGCAAAAAAATAATCTATTTATTTAGGGCTTCGCTAATTATTTAAACTAATATTATTGTTCTATCATCTTTGTAGAACATCATATAGATTTATAGAATAGTTTATATCATAATTAAACTTTGAATCAAAAATAATCTGACTGAAAATGCACAGCTCATAAACATCAGTTAGTAGTATTAACTTACCAAAAATTTAATAAAGTTAATCTGCACTGAATTCACCTGCAGAAAGAATTAATTTTATGATTTCAGGAAACTAATCTGTTAGAAGTCAAGAGAGTACAGTTGCTAATAGTATGCTTCACCATGATTTTAGTTAAATGAGAAGCTATAGCTGTGTCAAAAAAGACAAATGGGATAACAAATTTAAGTTATTAGAAGTAAGGAGAGAGTTAAGGTATACTAGTAATTCAGCTAAAAGCACTAAGCATTTGATGCAAAGTATAAGCCCTTAGCTCTCATCAAAGAGTGCGTTCAAGTAGCAAATTTCTCTATGGGGCAAAGAATCATCTGCTTTCAAATAATCAGTTTTTTTTAACGATAAAGAAATGGAAAAGCACTTAGCATAAGAAATCGAAAAATTAGAAGATGAGTAACATGAATAAGGAATATGGAAAAAAATAGATGAATCATTTGAAAATCCAGCAGAAGATAACAACTAAAAGGTGATCATTGGAGATGAAGCTGCAGATAATTACTACAAGCATTACAAAAAGTTAGATAAAGTGTAATAATAAAATAAATTCTTCGAAATTTAAGGTAAAATTTATCATGATAGTAGATTAGTTAAAATTCATCTCAATTTACTCTAATTATTTTGCAACAAATATTGCATTAATTATATGATTGTAATACAGAAAAATTAAAATTCCAATAAATTCTTCCTCTATAATAAATATTTAAAAAAACCAACCAAATTTGAGCCATTCTTTGAATATCTCCTTTTAAAATTATTAATACAATAAAATCATCAAAATATTAAAACTAATTTTACTTCAATTTTATTTTTATCAAATATTTTTCTATAATTCACTCAGCTTTTACAATTAATTCAAAAAAATATTATTAACTTATTTATTTTTTAAATTAGACTCTACATTCACTAGTATTTTGACCGCATCATAAAAAAAAATGGTTACTCCTTGTAAGATAGGACTAATTAAACCAAAAGGAAGCGAAGAAGATTTAGTTATAAAGTAAAATTAAATTTTTATTTGAGTATATTTTACATATTTAATAAATTATTTCCCAATAGAAATATGAAATATGGAGATTCTTATGCAGAAGTATTAAGTGAAGGTATGAGAAGAGTTCCCCATATTTAAAATTTTTATATGAGTGGAAATAGGATAACTAATAAAGGTGCTGACGATTTACTTAAAACAATTTCTAAGAAGGCTCGAGTACTGGAGCTAGCTGAAAATCAGATTGGTAGGATTGGATGTGAGCATATTTCAAGAGCATTATATGATAGAGATTCAAAGTATTAAATAATTTTAGAGGTTATTTGTTAATAATATATTTTATTCTATAAAGAATAGAGATTTTGAATTTAGAAGGAAATAAATTAGGAGATGCAGCAGTTTCTCTAATATTAAACTCTTTAGGCAACAATAAAACATTAATAATTTTGAATCTATCTAAAAATTACCTTACTGATAAAAGTGCTGAAAAACTAGGATCTCTTTTAGATACTGATTATTATCTAAAAGAACTATATTTACATTGGAATCAGATTAAAGCTCCTGGAGGAGCTTTTATTTTTACATCATTAACAGATAATGAAAGTCTAAAAGTATTAGATATGAGCTGTAACTCAATGGGTTCTGGAGGTTAGTGTGTAGATGAGGTGTGTAACTTTTTAATTAAAAATGTTGAAATGCGTCACTTAGATATTTCTAATAACTATTTCAATGTGGAGAGCTCCTTAAAAATATCTGAAGCATTAGTTAAAAATAAAACTATTTATGGTTTTCATTATTCTGGGAATGCTGGATATATTGATTCAAGAGGTTTCTTAGTAGTAAATGAAAGTTAAGAATAAAATTTGACTGGTATTCACGTTAAAAAAAGAATTAATGGTAAATTATATTCATTTTAACTCTTATATTTTAAATTAAAAATAATCTTTTTAGGAAATAAGGCTCTGGGCTAATTCATTTTAAGAAATAACAGAGATATTGATCTCTAAGACTGTTGCTGGATATGTGAAGGCTGGAATGAGCAAACCATTACTTGGGAATAAGGTATTTTTTTATGATAAAAGGTTATTATTATTAATACTAAAATAATAAATAGATAAATCTGGCGAAGGAGTACCTGATCCCCTCTTCATTCATTTTAACTTTGAAAACTATAGGTCTAATTATACTGGTAAGCCAACAAGTAGTACTATTGAATATAAGAGAATGTATCCACCTGGGCATTTATTCTATTTCTATACTTTAGATGAAACTGTATGTATCGATAAATAAGACCCTTAAAAGTTAGCTTTGAATCCAGAAGGTAAATAAGTAACTAGTATCATGTAATATGATGGAAAACTAGTAGATGCCGATCTAGAATAACTTAACAAAATTGATATCAAAAAAAATGAAAATGTCTTAGATGAAAATTATAATCCCACTATTTCTATCCTGCCAAGAACTCCTGACCCTACCTATATTCCTGCTAAAACAAAAAAGAAAAGAGTAAAATGGACCTTCCCTATATCTTTGTTTGCAAAATGGCGTCCTGATGACGATGAAATTATTAAAAAATGTTTCGAATATGATTGGTATAGAATATATTATTATAATAATACTTTTAATTTATTATCCTAATTAAAAAATAGGGACAATTGTAAAATTCAACAGAAAGTAAAGAAATAAGAAGATCAGGATTAATTGAAGGAATTTCTCAGATCAAAATATAAGCACATTAAAGAAACTTATAAGCATTTTGCAAGTTTAGCTCCTATTTAAGATATTTGGTGCATTCAAAATGGACCCTGGTTGGAACTTATTTCTATAATCAACATTTTAGACTAAAAAGTAAAAGATGCAGATATTAATCTTAAATGGACAGCTACGATATCTGGTGGAGATAAATCTAACTTTAGAAACCCAGAAAGAGGTATTTTTACATTTAATTTTTTAAAAAATTTATGATTTTATTCATTTTTGTTCATAGGTATAAATA
The DNA here is from genome assembly GCF_000189635.1 of Tetrahymena thermophila SB210. NCBI lineage: Eukaryota > Ciliophora > Oligohymenophorea > Hymenostomatida > Tetrahymenidae > Tetrahymena > Tetrahymena thermophila. The sequence continues at coordinate 93,809 of NW_002476245.1, forward strand.
GACACTAGCTGATGGAAGCATTAGTCAGAATTGCAGAAGAAAAATACATATTGAAATATGGTAAAGTTAATACATTCTACGAAGCTACAAAATTGCTATGGGATGAACACTTAGAGTCTGTATTCGTTGAAAAATATAATCAACATAAATGGAGGGTAGAGTAGTATTGGATAGAAGATATAGACCTTTGCTTAAAGAATTATAAGAAAATAATAGACCACATTTACAAAAAGTTTGCAAAATTAAAAGTTAAACCTGGACAACCTCCTTTTATGTGTAAATAGGTTTAAAATAAAAAAAAACTGATTAAATTTAAAATAAATAGGTCTCGAAGAATTAAATAAAATTGTCACAGTTGCTGGATTACTTGAAGACGAGCATTTTGGCTCTTCAGTAGCTAACATGGCATTTAATTTTTCCATGATGACCTAAATAGATGAGTTATAAAGTGATAGAATTTTCTAAATGAGTCAAGTTGAATTTTATGAAGCCCTTACCAGGATAGCATAAGAAGCTTGCTTAACAGTAGGCCCAGGAATATATCCAGTAAGATACGTTTTAATCAATAGTTATATCAACTCTTAAAATAAAAATAGGCTGATTATGAATGGACATGGGAGAAGAGACAGCAGTAATCGCTAGCCTATAAACTTGAAGGTTTAATATTAAGGCTTCTTGATACTGTGTGCGACTCCTCGTTTAAGGCATAGTATCCAAAAATAGAAAAGAGTTTCTTTGTTAAAGTTGATGACAGCGATGAATACGAAGACTGATTAATAGGTGTCAAAAATAAATAAATAAATTTAAATCTTAAATAAAATATCCCTAAAAATAAAAAATTAGATTTTTTCAAAAATGAATTGATAAATCAATAATACCTTAAGAATTTTTAGTATACTTAAATATATATACATATATTTATTGCTTATTTGATGCTAATAACTAATAATATTGCGTCATCCTTTGTTTCGTTGAGTGCACATTTAATTTATCGATTTTTATTAAAATTTTTTATTCATAATTAAATAATCATCACAAATACATCAATACGTATTGTGCAAATTTATTAAAAGCTAATGTAATCAAACTTAGTGTGTAAATTAAATTCAGTATATCTAAAAATAACCTTACGTTAAGATATTACATACTTTAAGTATCAAAAACAAATAGAGACATTGTTACTTCCATTTACAAATTGATAATAAGAATTCCAAAAAAATTTGGAATTTTAAGTTGTTTACAAAAATTAGAATAACTTAACTTTAATATCAGTATAGTTTTTATCAATATCTACAATATATTTTGAATATTATTTTATGGAGTGTTGGTTGTGATTTATTTAGACTTGGAAAAATATTTATTTTTACACTTCTATTTTTACTTTTTTTGATATTTGTTCAGTTTACATTAGAAAAATAAGTATCGATCGATTTACGTCTGAGCAAATAAATGAGTGAAAACACTATATATTTTTACAATTTATCAATTAATTTATTTTTAACAGGTTTCAGAGTAAATTTCGAATTACTTATCTCTTTGGTTGGGAAGAGGATAGACACATTTTTCTAAGAATTAATTTTGCAAAATAAAATCACAGTTTATATTACAAAAATCAGTGTAATTAAGCTAAAGATACAAAAGACCAATAACGATTTGTAAATTAAATTTCTTGATCTGGTAATAAAATTTTTATTAATTTACTTCTCTCAGTATAACATACATAATCAACATTTATTTTACCATAAACTAAGTTAATTAGTACCTTATCAAAATTATATGAATAATATAATTAAATTTTATTCAAATGATTATTTTTTACATTTCAAAAATCAATTATCTATTTATTATTTATTGATTGCAAAATTTTACCTAATAAAAAATTAGCTTTAGATTTCGAGGATATTTTTCTTTAACAAATACAAATATTGTTTGATTTATTTAAGAAATAAAGAATATCATAGAATCCATAAATTTTGCTTTTACATCTAAATCTTCTTTTGCTCTATTAAATAAAATCGAAAACTTTGTCAAACCCAATTCGAATCATATTTGGTTTAGTTTTGACACTTTATAATTTATTATTATTAATTTAATTGATTTACAATAGTTTAATATTTTATTCTTTTTTATTATATTATGGTTAAAGATACTTTGTTTACTTTTAATGACAGATAGATATTTTTAAACCATTTGCTTGCTGGTTATTAGGATTGATGATAAATGTTTAGAACAAATTTTATTTTTTTATTTTTTATAGAACGCACAAAATTAACTTACGTGTTATTTTTTGATGTAAATTAAAATAAGCCTTATATTATCATTTAAGAATTGCATGGTTATTGGAAAAATCGCTTAGCTTTATTCTTATTAATCTTAGAGAAATATGAGTATTTTGAAGTTTAAGAGTTATTAAATATCTTTCCAAAAATTAAAATCCTAAAAATGCCTTTTATTATTATTCAATCAATCGTAACAAAATGTTTGTATTTTATTTAGAAGAAGAATGTCAACTTAATTAAAATTCTGCAATTGATTTTTTTTTCGCTTTTGTAATAATTTAGCGCGATATCATTTAATATCAAAGGTGAGTGATAAAAGTGGAATTCTTTCAATTAAAAACAATATTTAATTTAAATGCGCTGATCTATCCATCTCTAATTAACTTTTATTTTACTTCTATTTTTACATTATCCTAAATAAAAATAAGCTAACAAGAGCACAAACAAAGTTATATTTTGTACAATATTTTACTTTTTTACACATTTTCTTTGATTGAAATAACCATTTCAAATAAGAATAAATCGAGGAAATTAACTCTCAATAATTTTTGCGCCTAAAAAAATAGAAGATTATATATTGGAAAATTAGCTTAGAATTAATTTGGCAGTAATAGATGATTTTTCTCTTTACATTGTGCATAAAAAATTAATTAAATGTAAAAATCATCACAGATCTCAAAAAGAACTTAAAAAAATTGATTACTTTTTAATTATCAATAGAAAGATTATAATTATTCTGAGTTATATTTTTATTTATAAGCTAATGGAAGGGAGATAAAAATTTTAAATCGAACTTTCTTTTAAAACAGCAAAATTATATAAGGAGTTTTTTTGTTTTTTTTTAATTATTCCTTCTATCTTTCATTGGATTTCATTAAATAAAAAAATTTAAAAATAGTACAGCGATCCTGTTATTGAAGCAAATAATATATGTAAAATTTAGTTGCAAGATAGTATCAGAATTAATCAGCTAGATAATATAATTTTTACAAGCAAAATCACTACGAAGTTAAATAAAATAAGTAAAAATTGATGAGACAACAAATTTTTAGACAAAGTAGCTTCAAATAACTCTTTTTATAAACCTACTTATACTGAATAATTAATTAATATATTTTTTCTATAGTTACGAGTAATTCAGTTTTCAGATAAATATGAATATCTTTTATTTAAATATATTTTTATTTTGCCTTAAATTGAGTAATTTGTTTCAGTAGTGGTTTAGACTATTTTATGAAAGCATTATTTTAATCTCAAGGTAAAAATATAGATAAATATCTTCAAGGATATTTTTATTAGATAATATGCTAAGTTTAGTATAAAGCATTCTTAAATCTATTATCCTAAGCTTTAAGGCAAGCACATAAAGAGTTAACTCTTTATATAAAAAAAGAATTCAATTAGATTTATTTGTTTTGGAAAATTAAAGCTTAAAAGCGTACTGCTTAAGGTGTTCTAATATTTACTAAATCGAACTTGTTTTGAAAGAGTGAGACTCTATATATCAAAAGAAAAAATTTTTTTACAACAAACAAATGATAAAAAAGTATATTTAATGATGAGTTTCCTTCACAGAAATTTACATTGTATATAGTTAGTATCTAAAAAATTGAGATAAAAGCTAATAGGATTAACTGAAACCATATATCTTGTGATTTGTAGCATAAATGATTAAAAAAATATACATGCGCCTTTGGTTTGTTCGATAGAAATTTAGATTGAAAAATAAAGAAAATTTTGGGATTCAAAAAGAAAAAATTAATTAAAAATTTATAATAAATAAAATAAATAATAAATCTTTATTTAGTAATAATAAGTAAAAAAAGCGATTTACAAAAAATGGCTTAAAGTATTCCATTCTATAACAAAACTGTTAAAGATACTTTGGAGGCTTTAGAGACAAACAGTGAGTAAGGTCTCAATTCAACCAAAGCAGCTGCTCTTCTTTCCAAGTATGGTCATAATGAACTTGAAAAGGAAGAAGGTGAGTCAATCTGGGAAAAGATCAAGGAATAATTCGAAGACATCCTCGTCAGAATATTATTGCTTGCTGCCTTGATTTCCTTCGTCATTTCATAATTCGGTATTAATTTTTTCTTATGACATTTCTTCTCTTTAAGGATGAGTTCTTCTCGAAAGAAGATCTCATGGATGGCTCTTTAAGGCCAAACCTATACATCATCTCCAAACTATTTTTAAAAGAAAATAGTTTGCCTCATTGAAATACATTTTGAATTTAGTGAATTTAAACTCATTATACTAATCTAAATTCATTTAATATAATAGAGGATAGTCATGAAGATCATGCTGTTCCTGCTTGGGTTGAACCTGCAGTCATTTTCACTATTCTTATCTGCAATGCCTTTGTTGGTATTTGGTAAGATCTTGATGCTGAAAAAGCTATTTCTGCTTTAAAGGAGTTATAATCACCTCATGCCTTAGTCTTGAGAGACGGAAAGTGGGTCTAGATCGAAGCTAGAAACCTTGTCCCTGGTGATATTGTCGAAGTAAGAATTACTTATTTTAATAGTTATTTTAATTGAGCTATTCATTCTAAAATCTTTTGTTTGAGTATTGAGTTTTGTTGGTTGATAGATAAGCAAAAAATTTAAAGTAGAGGAGGATTTAATTTAAATTATAATGTATCAATTAAAAAAACTGATATTGATTGATAGCTCAATAGAAATATTAATTTATAATATTTTAAAAAACTTAATTTTATTTCAAAAGGTTACTCAAGGAGATAAAGTCCCTGCAGATTTAAGAATGGTCGAATTAAAGACTATTACCTTGAAGGCTGATTAATCTATTTTGACAGGTGAATCCGATCCAGTTAACAAAAGTAATTAAAGATTATAATTTACACTCATTTCCTCTATTTATTCTCTTTAAAGTGATTTAAAAAATTGCCAATTATTTAATTAATTGCTTTTAAAAACAGAAAGAAAATTTATTTCAAAAAAATAAAAGTCAAGCAAATTGATTTTTAAATATTAAACAAATAAACATTTTTTATTTAAAAAGACTTTACTTTTTATCATTTATTAAGACTCTTTCTTTTGTTTTTATGATGTTTAACTTTATCTTATTTAATTCTAGCTATTTCTCCTATCTCTAAGACTGAAGCTGGTGTCTTGGACAAAATCAATTACCTCTTTTCTGGTACTTTAATCAACAATGGTACTGCTATTGCAGTTGTTGTTTAAACTGGTATGAACACTGAAATCGGTAAAATCTAAAAGGAAGTTTAAGATGCTGACAAGGAAACTAAAGATGATGACTCTCCCCTTAAGAAGAAAATCAACGAATTCGGTGACTAACTTGCCAAATACATCTCTTACATGTAAATTAGCTTTACTTTAAATATGAATTTTATGACTATAAAAAAGGATAATTTAATTAAAGAATGAAAATTACATTAAGAGATTTAAATATATTACAAATATAAGGTTTCTTATCAAAATTTACCTAGAGTTAAAAATTAAGCATAGCAAAATTTAACAAGTGTGGTGATAGCAAAGGAAATTGATTGATTAATCAAATAATTAATTAAATAAATAATTTAATTTCCCCAATTATTTATTTATTTAATTATTTAATCAATCAATCAATAATAATAAATGATTAATTTCCAATCATTGCAATTTAATAATATATAATTTATCTATCTTTCTTTACATCATCCTCTATCAAAGAAGATATTAAAATTTTTAAGCAATATCAAAAGAAAACCTAATAAATACTGAATAATAAGAACCTAAATAATTAATCCAAGATATATTTAAATATAAACATAAATAGAATATTGTTTTTTAATCGCTTTATCTAAACATGATTTTTAAATTAATTAAATAGCTGTGTCATTTGCTGGGCTATGAACATCCCTAACTTCGGAGATGAAGTATTCGGCCACTGGATTAAGGGTGCTATGTACTACTTCAAGGTTGCTGTTGCTTTGGCTGTTGCTGCCATTCCTGAAGGTTTACCTGCTGTTATTACTACATGTTTGGCTTTAGGTACTAGAAGAATGGCTAAGAAGAAGGCTATCATCAGAAAGCTTCCCTCTGTCGAAACTTTAGGTTGCACCACTATCATTTGCTCAGATAAGACTGGCACTTTAACCACCAATGAAATGAGTGTTGAAAAGTTCTTTGTTGCTGGTAACAAGGATGGTTCTTAATTAGCTGCCTTCGAAGTTAAGGGTCACTCTTACAGTCCTGAAGGTGAAATTGTTAACTTCTAAAACTTCAACGGTTCTCAACTCGCTAAAAATATCAAGACCTTTGCCACATCTATGGTCTTAAATAATGAATCTAAGCTTATCTTTGACAAGAATAGAGTTAACAGATCTGGTCTCCCAACTGAAGCTGCTATTAAAGTTCTTTCTGAAAAGATTGGTAAGTACGATCCTGATTTCAAAAATAAGTATGTTCCCATTAGCACCGGTCACGTTGAACAATACGGTTCATATCTTGCTTAAGACTATGAAAAGAGAGCTACTCTTGAATTCTCTCGTGACAGAAAATCTATGTCAGTTCTCCTCAAATGCAAGTCATCAAACAAAAACGTTCTTTTCATTAAGGGTGCCCCCGATTATCTCCTTAAGGCCTCTAAAAAGATTATGAACAAGGATGGAGAAGTCGTTGATTTCACTGCTGCTACTAAGACTGCCTTTGAAAATTAAATTAAGGAATATGCTAAGGCTGGCTTAAGAACTCTTGCCATTTGCGTTAAGTATGACACTGGTGCTTTGGTTGACTACACTGGTCCTTCTCACCCTGCTCACAAGCAATTAGAAGATTCTAATAACTATGCTAAAATCGAAGAAGATCCTATTATCATTGGTGTTGTTGCTGTCAGAGATCCCCCTAGACCTGAAGTTGCTGCCTCTATTTAAAAGTGTAAACAAGCTGGTATCTCTGTTATCATGATTACTGGTGATATCAAAGAAACTGCTGAATCAATTGCCCGTGATATTGGTATCATCTAAGCTGGTGATGAAGAATTTAGATCTCTTACTGGTCACACTTTCGAAAATCTCAGTGAAGAAAAGTAACTTGAATACCTCTAATAAGTTATTGACGCTCCTTCTGGTTTCGTTTTCTCCAGAACTGATCCCAGACACAAGAGAGCTCTCGTTAAGATTCTCAGTGGATAAAACCAAATTGTTGCTATGACTGGTGATGGTGTTAATGATGCTCCCGCTATCAAGTAAGCTAATATTGGTATTGCTATGGGTATTTCTGGTACTGAAGTTGCTAAGGAATCATCCGATATGATTTTATCTGATGATAACTTCTCTACAATCGTTGCTGCTGTCGAAGAAGGTAGAGCCATTTATGCTAACATGAAAGCTTTCATCCGTTACATGATTTCCTCTAATATTGGTGAAGTTGTTTCAATTTTCCTTTCTTCTCTTCTTGGTATTCCCGATGGTTTCAACTCTGTTTAATTACTTTGGGTTAATCTTGTCACTGATGGTCTTCCTGCTACTGCTCTTTCGTAACTACTTAAAATTTACAAACATTTTATTTAATAATACTTTTTTAAATTATAGCTTTAATCCTGCTGATCCTGACTGTATGTTAAAGCCTCCCAGAAGACACGATGAACCTCTCATTTCTGGTTTCGTTTTCTTCAGATATCTTATCATTGGTACCTATGTTGGTGTTTCTACTGTCTTCATCTTCGTCTATTACTACACTGGATACAATGTAATTAACATATTAATAATATTTTCAATTATTTCTTTTTGTGTTGCAAAATTTTTAATGTCCAAGAAAAGAAAAGAATACAATAGAAATTTCAAATGTATGAATGAAAAATAACTTTTTATTTTAATAAATTAGTGGGCTGATGATGGTCATCCTCTTATTGACTTCAAGCATTTAAGAAACTGGGGTGAATGTGCCTAATGGAAAGATTTCTCAGTTGCCAGCTTCGGAAAGTACGACTTCTCAAAGCACCCTTGCAATTTCTTCACATGGGGTAAATAAAAACCCAGCACCCTTTCTCTCACTACATTGGTAGTTATTGAAATGTTTAATGCTCTTAATGCTCTTTCTGATGAAGGTTCTTTGCTCTCTATTGGTATCTTCTGTAACCCTTACTTAGTTCTTGCCATTATTGGTTCAATGTTACTCCACTGCATGATTCTCTATGTTGATTTCTTCGAAAATATTTTCAACACTGTTCCACTTACAACTAACGACTGGTTATTGGTTCTTGCATGCGCATTCCCTGTCGTAATACTTGACGAAATTCTTAAGTTCATTGCAAGATTAAGAACTCAAGCTGATCTTAAGAGACGTATGGAAGCTCAACATAACCATCATATCAAAACTGATTGATTTAATTAATAAGTAAAACAAGTAGCATAATTTATCCAAATATTTTTTTCTGCAATCTGCTGCCTTGCTATTCTTATTAAATTCAGTTTTGTTTATTATGTGTAATCAACTAAATATATTCAAATTTAAAGTGAAAAAGGTTTAAGAAATTAGATCTTCAATTATATGTTTTTTAATGTAAATTGTAATCAATTTTAAAACAATCTAAAGAAACAATCTATCCCTTAAATTATTTATCTATTTTCTCAATAGATTTCTTTGAATTTGAAATATAAAAACAATTTTTTAAATTCTTATATTTAAAAAAATATTTAAGTTGAAATTAATATCTAAAATAATAATCAATTTGCTTATAAAAATATCCTAAGCACTTTGAAATGGTTGCACTTGTATTATATAGAGAATATAAAATTTTTTTAAATAGATATTAGACTTTATACTTATAACTATTTTAATTTCTTGGTTGAAGAAAAAATAGTTCAAAAAAAACTATTTTTTAAAAAATCAGTTTTATTATTTTTATTTTGTTGAAGAATTCTTGTATTTAATAAAAATTATGATCGATTTATTTTCTATCTAAGTTATTATAAAAAAATCTGAATTAAATAATATATCATTTCTTAAAACACACAAAAATAATTTAACTAAGGCATATATAACTCGTATTTTATAAAGCAACTCACTTTTATCCAATAAAATATGTTTTAATTTTTAAAATAATGTAAAAAATAAAATCAATCTTAAACATATATGTATTTTTATGGTCTATTTGATTGTAGGGTTTCCAATTTATTAATTAAATAATAAAAAGGAATTACACATAAATATACTTAATTTTTGGTATTTCTGGTCTATTATAGCATTAAAAGATGTAACCTCATTTTAAAATAGATAAATAAATTGGAAGAACATTCTATAAAGTATTTCTTGTCAATTAATATATTAAAAGATGTTACCTCATTTTAAAATAGATAATGATTTGGATGAACTTTCTATAAAATATTTGTCTGCTATTTAAATACTCAATAACTTACTTATAATTTAGTTTTATTTAAATTAAAAAAACTACTATTATTCAGAATATGTAAAAAACTGATTTATTTGGTAGAGAAAATTAAGGGTAGAACTATGATAAATACCGCCCAAAATACCCTAGTAAATTTTTTGAGTTAATACTCCAAAATCTAAATAGTAAAGAAAATTACTTGGATGTAGGATGTGGTACCGGATAAATGCTTTTTAAGCTGAATTCTCATTTTAAATTTGCTGTAGGGACTGATATATCAGAAAAATAAGTATCTGTAGCTAATGAAAAAATTGCAAATAATTAAGAATACAGTAATGTTAAGGTAATATAATGTGATGCAAATAATATAATATCTAGTCTTGAAAAAAATTCTTTACCTCTAAGCTATGATTTAGTTACTGTAGGATAAGCTCTTCATTGGTTTGAAGTTGAAAAATTTTTACATCTAACACAAAGTAAAATTTTAAAATAGAATTAGAATAGTAGATTTGCAACAGCTGCATATTACTGGGATGGATTCGATATAGATATTAATGATGAGTTGCTGAGTGGAAAATAAATTCATGAGTCATACTATAACTAAATTAATGATTATTACGATTTCGATAGAGACAATTTATACACTAATTATAAGTACTACCCATTTAACAAATACTTTGAATAGATATCTGAAGATAGTTTCGTTGAAAAAGATATTTTTTAATTAGATGATTTAGTTAGATATATGAAAACTAGTAGTGCTTATAATACTTTAGTAGAAAAAAATTCTAACAATCCATCATTTGAAGATCCAACAATCAAAGCTTAAAACTAAATATTAGAAAAAATAAATGCTTATAAAAAATAGCATAATCTCAGTGAAGACACTCCTTATAAGATTTTAAGAAGGACATACTATTTTTTAAAAGTATTTAGAAGGATTTGATTGAAATTTTTTTAAAATATTTTAAAATTTCAAATAAAATAAATCAAAACGAGTTTTTCTTTATTATATTTTTAAGTGTTTAAATTCTTCAAAACAATTGCACAGCATAATCTCATAAAAAAATGTTTTCACATTATTCAAAGATTTTTTTTATACATTAAAAAATCTGTAGCTTTTTTTGTTTGAATTTACTATTTAGGTGAAAATAAGAAATTTTAATACATATTATTATCACATTCAAAGTTATGGAATCAAATTTTTTTAGAAGTATTTCAGAGGGATTTTATTTAATATTATATGAATCTTTAGGCATTATATTGTCTCCTTTATCAAATATATAATTGCTGTATTTTATTAAAGTATCATTATTTTTATATCTTCAAATAAAAAAATATTTTGGAGGTTTCATACATTCTTATCTAAATCTCGTCATCTTCATTCAAAGATTTATCTATTTATTAGATTGTTGGATAGAGACATTAAAAATAAGATAACATACATATACATCAAATTTTCAGGTTTTTATTATTTGAGTAAAAGATTATTTAAATTAGAATAACCTAGCTGTTATCATCTTCTTTAATTTCTATTTTTCAAGATAAAATTTTTTAAATTTATATGTTTTAATAATTCAATTCTAATTTTTTCTCTATGAATTTAAAAATTAATCATCTTTTAAATTTATCTATGAATATTTTAGTGTAAACTATAAAGTCTTTAGTCTAAAAGTTAGTTTTATTATGAGCTTTTAATTAGTAATTCATTAAGAGTTTAAAAAATTAATTATTATCAAAAGATAAATTAAAATTTTAGAATTTCTTTAAACTTTTACTTAATAAGAAGATAGATTAAAATTTTAATAAAAATTAATTTTATTAATTTGAATATTTAAAATATATAAATATTTTTTTAGATTTTATTCATGTTTGATTAATTCTTTTATAATTCTATCAATTATTACTTATTAAATAAAATAAAATTTGTTTTGAAATCCATTTCTTAATAAACTAGCTAAATAATATTTTGATAATTAATTTATATACAAATTTATTTATTTTTGATTGTTAATAAATCAATAAATTTACTTATTCTTGTTTGTAGATTAATTTTGTAAGCAAAATCGATTATTGGATTTTTAATTTTGTTATATTGCTAAGTATCCAATTAAAAATCTTTAAAGAATAAAATTAATTACAATTATTATAAAAGATAAAAACTATAGGAAAACAAACAACTCATAACCAATACTTTGCTTATAATTCTTAAATGAATTACTACTTCAGGCTTCTACTAATTTTTATTCTGTAATAACTAGTATAATCTACTTATTAGAACTGTAAATATGCTTGCTTAGATATGCATTAGTAGTGTGCCCTTGAAGAAACTTAATGCGCAACATATTTATCATCTAATTGCAAAAATCTGGTATGCAATTCTTGTTGTATTAAGGAGGATTTTAATCACCACTGTGGGAATTCTGATGAATGTGCTTCATATTCTAATTAATCACTAAACTATATTATTATTTTTATCTCTGTTATAGGTGGCATTATTGCTTTAATTCTTTTTTGTTTATTGAGGCGTCTTTGTGTGAAAAGAAGGATAAAATAGTAATAAAAATCTGATTTATAAATTCCAGTAAATACCAGCTCAGCTAAAGCTGAATAACCATAAAATATCTCAAATAATGCAGATAGGTCAACTACAGATAGCAGTTCTGCTAATAATAATGATAGTTTGAATTAAGACTCAATATATTTTTATAACATTGATAAGAAAAATAGAGGACTTAGTGAAGAGTTATGAACTGGTTATTAAAAGGTTTTTTGGCTTAAAAATAATAATTATCTATGTTGATAAAATAATAAAAAGAAGATAAAATATTTGATAATTAATAGTTATAATGTAACAAAATTTTAAACAAACAATAGTTTATTTATTTAGTGATGTATATAGATATTTTCTAAAAATATATTAAGGTATTAATTATAAATCCCTATTTTTTTGTTTTTGAACTTCTAAATATTATGTCATAATTAGCGATAATTTTTTTCTTTTTTACCGATTGATATTTTTTATCTATATTATCTGTGCATTTAATTACGTAAATAAATAAAATTTACTTTTAGCCTAAGTATACTATGGTAAATAAGATAAAAAAAATTAAATGTTTAAGATCTATTTTTTAATTAAAAGTAATATAATATCAAAATTAATATAAATTAATGATACTGAATATTTATTTATTTGGATTAAAAAACTACAATTTTTTTTTTTGCTTAATATTTATTAAATTATAAATGCAAAGCTATTTTCATTTCTTTGAAGAAATACAATTTAAAATAAAAAAAATTAAAATAGCATTTAGTCATTGGATAAATAATTTTTAGTTGTGCTAACTATTGAAAATTCGAAATATATATTAAGGGTTGCTATAATCAAAAGAAATCGAATTTTTACTATTCTTAGAATGTAAAAGAAAGCAATAAAATATCTTTTTAAATATATATTAATAATATGAAAAATACTGAATAAATATTTATTTTATTAGAAAAGTATCATTTATTTGCTGAATATTTAAGATGTTATAAATGCAAAGTTATTTTCACATTTTTGAAGAAATACAATAAAATTAAAAAATTAAGATTAGCATTAGTCATAGGCTAGATTTTTTTAGATATAATAACTATTGAAAATGCGAATTATATAAATTGGACATTGAAATATATGAAAACATATTTTACGAAATTAGAGTATAAAAAAAATGATAAAATATCAGAAAGAATTAATAGCATAATTTATTTACTGACTATTCATCATGCAGAGCTTTTCTTATTTATTTGAAGAAATAGAATGAAAAATAATAATAAAATTTAATCATTAGACTAGATACTTTTTAGATATACTAACTATTGAAAATGTGAATGCTTAAATTATATTTAAGGGATAGCTAAAATCTACAGAAAATGAATTTTTACTGTTCTTGCCATGTAACAAAAATATTTAATCTTCATCGTTTATATCTTACACTTAGAAGTTGCGTGCAGAAGCTTTTTTGGCTCTACCGTAAAAATTTAGTTAATATGTTTATGTTTCTTAATTATAAATAGGCTCTAGCGACTTTAAATCAATAAATTTATTTTCTTTATAATTAAAAGCTTGAGCAGTAAACTTACGGGGCTATTCAGCCATAATATTTGTTTCATAGTTGATTTTAATAGAGTAGAATTTATCTTAGTAGTATTCAACTTTTAAGAAATATCTTAGTAGTTGATAAGATAAGTCTCTTTGGTTATTTAAAATCATTTCTTTTTCTTAAGTACTACTTTTTGATTAGTAACCTTAGTTATATAGTACAAATTCTGTACCCCAATAATTTCTATCAATATAGCCAACATAATTAAATTAATATTTTTAATATTTAGAAATATCAACATATTAACTGTATAAAGGCTCAATGTATAATTCAATTTAAGAGTGCTCATTTTGTTATATACCAATAAGAATTTACTCGTTATTATGCAAAGATTTAAGATGATAAATATGGGGATAATCATTTTCTGAAAAATCTATGTCAAAAGCTCGTTCAGTTCTAGTTCTTTCGACATTAAAATATTAGTATTTTTAAATTTATTATGTTAGCTTTTGATGAGGAGCATAAAATAAATTAAAATCTTTTTTAAAAAAAACAGTATCAACTTAGATTTATTCAACTTTATCCAAATCATAAGGAGAAATACAATTCAGGGTAATAACCTCACTTTTAGGTGTTGCATGAATATACTCGCTTGTGCTATTTCTAATTATATTGAGCAGAAATTTATTTTTATTTTCATAATTAATAACATCTTAGTATCTCAAAATATACTCTCTAAGCTGAGTATAAAGATATTAACTCAAACTGCTAAATTCATATTAAATACTGATTAATAGGTACCTAATTAAATCAGAGTATTTCATTTTCATAGATTGCTTATCTACTATCCTCCATACCCACTCATCTATAATTTTTATTTGTCTATTGCAGTTAAAAATCTTTTGTTAAATTTATTCAATATTATCTCCATTTTATTATTTTATCAACAACTGTTATAATTATATTTCTATGCTTTTAATATTTCCATTTTTTTATTCACCAGTATTTTAATTATTTTGATTAATTTATTCTTATTGCTGTTACTTAATCTTATTTTTTGTGTTTTAAATTTCATCTTCTAAGTTCATCAGTTTTTATTTTTTACGCACTAGAGAATCTATTTAAGAGTTTAAAAATTCATACATAAAGCAACCTGATGCCAACAAAGAATTTAATTATTTCTTTTACTTATGATATAAAATAGCATTTTTTTAGGATTATAAAATACTAATTGTTTGTTCAATCTACTCAACACGAGGATAAGGAATATATTTTTTGTTTAAAATTACTATTTCTACTTTTTTGTTTACAGAGTCATAATTTTGATGGAAAATATCAATATCTTTTAATTATTGTTAAGTTGACCATCTTCTAAATGCTCTTTTATACACATTCATCTCTATTCCATCATATTTTTATATTGATTTAACTTTTTTAACTATTACTTCATCTTAATCATAAATATAAACGTAATTTATTTCAACTAGATCATCTGAATTTTCTGTGCCTTAAGCATTAGAGAAAATAGCCTTTTCTTCTTTCTAAATGCTATCTCTATCCCAAGTGCAATTCTCTCTAAATAAACTTAGTTTTATACTTTCATTTGATGCTTCTACTTATTCAATAAATTAAAATTCCTCCATTTCAAAAGATTAAATTTTTAATTTAATAATTTGTTAAAAAATCTTTCTGATTAAAATTTTCCGTTTTCAAATTTATTTTTTAATTTTTGATGTGAAAAAAAAAAACAAATGACAACATATTTTATGGTTAAGATAGCTACATATATTTAATAATCAAAATTAAAGAAAAATATAATATTTTCAATAAAGAATTTTGCTTATTATTAGTTTTAATGTTTTTATCATATTTAATCTATTTTATGTTTTATGTAATATGTTTTTTTATTTTGGCTAAAAGATAATAACATAGTTTGAAGTTTTAAGTTGTAAATTATCTATACAATTTATTTTTTTGTTCCTATTGAGTTTTTGTTTAAATTAAAAAACTATAAATTAAAAAATTATTGCATTTATTTGACAGAAATAAGTTTAAATCTCAAACTCAACTTCAACTTTCCTAAAAAATTAAAAATAAAATTAATTATTTGATTTATTGAGATATCTTGAAATAATATCTAAATAAGAATACTCATTTTTTTCTTATATAAATAAAGTAATTAGATTTATAATAAATTTGTAGGCATAAATCATATTGTTTCTTTATTATATAATGTTATATATTATTATATTTAATGTTTAAAGTAAACAATTTTATTAATTTTTTATAAAATATAATTTAGCTGAATTATTAATTGAAAAAAATTTAAATATCTTTTAAATATATTTAATAACATAATTGTAATTTAGAGTTAGTTATTTATCTTTAAAAGTTGTTATTTTTGTTTTTTATTAAATATTAAGAGAAAAAAAATGAAATGTTAGCTAAAAAATGTTTAAAAAAACTAAAGTTACAAATGTAAAATAAAAAATTATATTAAAATTTATTTCATTTAAACAAGTTTAATTTGAATTTCATAATTATGATTAATTATAAGAAAGTAGATGACCAAATAAACATTAAAATAAATGATTTTTTAAAGTATTTAAATCATTCATTTATTATAAAACAAAGTTTATCATAAAATAAATATTTTTATTGTAAAAGTAATTTAAAATATTTAAAATTGTAAAAAATAAATAGTTCTAAAATTTAAAGATAATAATTAATTTAATATTGATAAATATATTTTTTCTTTTGACTTTATCTATAATTTTTCTATTACTAGTTAATTACAAATAATGATTCATCAGAATGGATTATATAAACTATAATTCAAAATTTAGTAAATTTTATATTAAATATTTTTGTTAGTCACGATTGTATGCTAATCAGTATTATAATTAAAAAAATAATTTAATTTTGATTAATATAAACTAAAAATTAGTAGCTATTAAAAATGGATAAAACTTTAAAAGAAGCAGATTAGTCTTATAAAGAAGGATTATCTTAGTAAATTTACCAAACAAAGCAAAATTGTTTTTTAATTTTTGAAACAGGATTAAAACAGGTATTTTTAAATGGAGTAAAGATTACAATTCTGCTGTTACTTACTTTGATGATGCTGGTATCATTAAAATTGTTAATCGTTTTTTAGTGGTCTAAATTAATTGATAAAATAAATAGTTAGACTATATACCAAGGCAGGTAGCTGGGAAAAGGCATTAAAGGCTTTAGAATAATGCAAAATTTGTAACGACAAATTACACGAGTATATTAAATTACTTAGAATAAAGATAATATTATCATTTATACTCTTATTGAAAAACTTTTAATGAAATTAGAATTTGGGGAACTGCAAGAAATATTGAAGCTATGTTGAATATTTTAATTGAAAAGCTTGAATCAAAAGAATTTAAAACTATTATTGAATATACAAATGAAGTAATATTAGATATTCTTTTAAATTTTATTAAATATGTCTCCTGTTATTAGGCAAGTATGTTATTTAAAGGAGCTGATTCTCATACTGAATGTATAAAATTGAAATAAAAGGTTGCCAAGTAAATAAAAATGAAATTAAAATATCTTAGCGTTTCTTATTAAGTTTTAATCAAAAAAAAAAGATACTTAATTCAAAATTCTTAACACGATGAGGGAATTAAATTCTTAGAATCAGGAATAGAAGATGCTGACTCTTCAGATAAGATGTATAATAAAAAAGAGATACTTGATTATTATTTAGAAGTTTTAGTTGATTTAGGAAAGTAATTTATTTATAGTTAATTCTTTTTGAAAAAATATTAAATATTTTATATTAAAAAGATATTCTTAGGCAATATCTATGATAAAAAAACAATTCACAAATCCTACAGATTCTAAAAATAGATTCTAAACTCCATCTGTAATTTTAATTTAAATAGCTCATTTTAAAATGGAAATTAAAATAATAGTATGCCCTATGCATCATTTGCTTATGCTTATTGGAAGATGAAGCTTTAAGAGCAGAATCTGAATTCAATACTCTTTGCTAATAGTAATTATATTCTTAGTAGCGAAATATTTATTTTATATTTTAAAATAGGATCCCTGGATTTTACTCTGCAAGAGAATATGAAATTTGTGAAGCAGTAAAAAAACTTACTATTTAATAAAATTTTTAATTGTTTTTTAAATTAGATGATTAAAGCATACAATGACAGAGATTAAGAGGAATTCACTGCTTTGTCTCAAAAACCCTCAGTGACTAATCTTTATCCTTCTAATGTAAAACAATTACTTTATAAAATACTTAATATTAAATGGTTTAAATTTTCTTTTAGATTCCAAGATTATTAAAGAAAAAGAAGCTAAAAAATCCTCAAAAAAAGCCATAATAACAAAATGTGTAATAAAATCAGTAATTTTCATAAGATCAAGGTAATTTGTTTGGCCAATTTGCTCAACAACCCAATCAATAAGAAAATAATGGATAAAATTAAGATGAAGGTAATGATGATCTTTTAGCTGGTTTATGATTTAAAATTTTTTTATGTTTGTAAATCTATATAAATTTCCATAATCAAATGTTTTTTTTAAGTTTTAAAACACCAAATGCTGAATTATTTTTATTTTTAATTTTTTTTATATTTTGTAAAATTAACTAAAACACTTAAGTAATATCTTATTTTTTTAAATATTCGTTCCTTTTAAAGCAAATTATAAATTAAATTATCAAAATTAATAAAAAAATTTCAAATTAAAAAGAGGGGTTGGGGTTGGGGTTGGGGT